>NW_027414786.1:0-10419 GCF_964106895.1 Numenius arquata
GGGGGCAGATCCTGGGGGGGGGGGGGGGTGTAGATCCCATGGGATTTGTGGGGCATCCCATGAGTTTCGTGGGGTAAATCCCCAGGGTTTTGGGGGGGGGGGGGGGTAGATCCCAGGGGGGTTGTTTTGTGGGGGCAGGTCCCGGGGAGTTTTATGGGGACAGATCCTGGGGGGGGGGGGGGGGGGGGGCAGATCCCGTGGGATTTGTGGGGCATCCCATGAGTTTTGTGGGGTAAATCCCCAGGGTTTTGGGGGGGGGGGTAGATCCCAGGGGAATGTTTTGTGGGGGCAGATCCCGGAGTGGGGGGGGGGGGGATGTTTTGAGGAGTAGATCCCGGAGGGATTTTTGTGGGGCAGGTCCTGGGCGGGGGGGGTGGGGGGGGGTAGATGCCAAGGGATTTGTGGGGGCAGATCCTGGGGGGATGTTTTGGGGGGGGGCAATTCCTGGGGGGATGTTTTTTGGGGGCAGATCCCGGGGGGGGGGGGTTGTGGGCGTAGATCCTGGGGGGGGGGGGGGGGGGAAACGTTTTGGGGAGTAGATCCTGGGGGGATTTTTGTGGGGCAGATCCTGGGGGGATGTTTTGGGGGGGGGGGGGGTGGGAAATTCCTGGGGGGATGTTTTTTGGGGACAGATCCTGGAGGGGGGGGGAGCTTGTGGGGGTACATCCTGGTGGGGGGGGGGGTCGCGGGGTCTCACATCCCACCCTCCCCCTGGGGGGGGGTTGTGTGTCCCGATGCCGTGGGTGCTTTATTCCCAAAGGAAAAACGGGGAACTGGGTGCGGGGGGGGGGGGAATTTCTCATGCACCTTGGTTTGGGGGGGGGGGGGGGATGGATGGACGGAGGTGTGGGGGGGTGAATTCTGGCCGGGGGGGGGGGGGGGGTCCTCTCTCGCTGCCGGTGCCTGACGCCGGCTCCACCGATAAATCGCCTCATTCATAGAAGGGACACAATGGGCCGTGGTGGCAGAGCCCCGGGGGGGGGGCGGATGGGGGGGGGTGCTGTTTGCAGGCAGGGATGGGGGGGGAAAAAAACAACCTCTTTTTTTTTTTGGGGGGGGGGACGGACAGCTGGAAAAACGGGATGGTTGAAGGTTCTACTGCGAGCAAAACCCCCCGGCGAGGAGGGCACCGTCACCCCCGGGGACACCCCCAGCCCCTTTCCCGGGGGGGGGGAACGGGGAGAGGGGGGCTGGAGGAAAGGGGGTGCTCGGAGGGGTGCAGCGGTGGCTGGGGACACGTTGGGGACGGGGACAGGCGGTGGCACAGGGCTGCGGGGGGAGGAAGAGGAGGAGGAGGAGGAGGAGGCTGCAATGTGGCCGGCAGCTGGGAGGGGGGGCCGGGAGTAACGGATGCCAGGAGGGACCAGGGGATGGTGGGGACAAGGGGACACGGTGGTGGTGGCCAAGGGACACGGTGGCAGCGGCAGCAGTGACCCAAGGGACGTGGTGGCAAGGGGACACAACGGCAGTGGCAAGGGGACACGGTGGCAGTGGCCAAGGGGACAAGCTGCTGGTGGTGGTGGCAGGGGGACATGGTGGCAAGAGGGGACACGGTGGTGGTGGCAGTGGCCCAGGGGACACGGTGGCAGTGGCCAAGGGGACGTGCTGCTGGTGGTGGTGGCAAGGGGACACGGTGCTTGGCAGCAGTGGCAAGTGTACATGGTGGTGGCAGTGGCCCAGGGGACACGGTGGCAGTGGCCAAGGGTACATGCAGGTGGCAGTGGCCAAGGGACGTGGTGGCAAGGGGACACAACAGCAGTGGCCAAGGGGACACTGTGCTGGCAGCAGTGGCAAGGAGACGTGGTGGTGGCAGTGGCCCAGGGGACATGGTAGCAGTGGCCAAGGGGACACGGTGGTGGTGGCAAGGGGACATGCAGGTGGCAGTGGCCAAGGGGACACGGTGGTGGTGGCAAGGGGACATGCAGGTGGCAGTGGCCAAGGGGACACGGTGGTGGTGGCAAGGGGACATGCAGGTGGCAGTGGCCAAGGGGACACGGTGGTGGTGGCAAGGGGACATGCAGGTGGCAGTGGCCAAGGGGACACGGTGGTGGTGGCAAGGGGACATGCAGGTGGCAGTGGCCAAGGGGACACGGTGGTGGTGGCAAGGGGACATGCAGGTGGCAGTGGCCAAGGGGACACGGTGGTGGTGGCAAGGGGACAAGCTGCTGGTGGCAGTGGCCCAGAGGCCACAGTGGCACGGGAACACGGAGCTGGAGCCAGTGGGAAGGGGACACGGTGGTGGTGGCAGTGGCCAAGGGGACGCGGTGGCAATGGCTGGGGGGGGGGCTGCGGGGACACCCGAAGCTGCGTTTGCGGCTCAACTTTGACGGGTTAAAAAAAAAACCCCAAAAAAGGGTTATTTTTGTGGCTTTACCGAGGCCGGGGGCAGGGCTGTCCCCTCGGTGGCACTTCTCACCGCAAGGACCCCATCCTGCCTCCCGGGGGGGAGTGGGGGGGGTGCCACCAGCTCCGACACCCCCAAACCTCCCCCCGGGTGTGAGGGGGTGACAGAGCCACCGCTCCCACCAGCCCTGACACCCCAAAATGTCCCCATGGGTGCCCCGGGGACAAAGGGGGTGACGGAGCCACTGCTCCCACCAGCCCTGACACCCCAAAATGTCCCCATGGGTGCCCCGGGGACAAAGGGGGGTGATGGAGCCACTGCTCCCACCAGCCCTGACACCCCAAAATGTCCCCATGGGTGCCCTGGGGACAAAGGGGGTGATGGAGCCACCGCTCCCACCAGCCCTGACACCCCAAACCACAAACCCCCCCCCCCCCCGGGGTGACGGACCTGCTGCTCCCACCAGCCCTGACACCCCAAAATGTCCCCATGGGTGCCCCGGGGTGATGGACCCACCGCTCCCACCAGCCCCGTCACCCCAAAAACCTCCCCTCGGGTACCCTTTGGGGGGGGGGTTGTGTGTGACGGAGCCACCTCTCCCTCCCCATCCCCATCCATCTTCCCCCCCCCCCCCCACCGGAGACTCGGAAGCATTCGGGGCGGGGGTGGGTTTAATTACCCCCCCTCCCGGCCATAAATCCAGGGCAGCAGGAACTTGAGGTGGCTTTGAAAGGGCAGGGGTGGGACGTGCTCCGCATCCCGGGGCTCATCCCGGGGCAGGATATTTGTTTCCCGGCTCCGGAGGATAATTCAAACCAGCGCGGGCCGTAATGGGAACCAGTCCTTTCCCTCTTTTCCTCCTGGTTTGGTTTGGTTGGGGTTTTTTTTTTTATTTGTTGTTGTTGTGTTTTTTTGTTTTTTTTTTTTTTTTTTTTAAGCTTTAAAGCTCTTTAGGAAATTCCTCCCGGAATTTTTCAACCCCATCCGAGCTCCTTCGGGTGGTCCCGACCGGGATAAAGCCACCAGGATGGGGGACGCATCCTTACCACCACCGCCCCCCCCCCCCCACCACCAAAAAATAAATCCCAGCCAGCCCCAAAAAAACGGGGATTTATTAACGTTGGGGGGAAATTGGGAAATAGCCCCCCCCCCCCCCCCCCAAAAAAAAAATGATGTTTTCCCTCTGGCAGCTCCCGGCCCACCGGTGGCGGCGGCGGTGAGGTCCCACTTCAACGACTGTCCCGATTCCCACAGCCAGTTCTGCTTCCACGGGACCTGCCGGTTCCTGGTGCAGGAGGACAAGCCGGCCTGCGTGTGAGTATTGGGGGACACCAAAAAGTGGGGTTCAACCTGGGTTTCTGGGCTCCCAGTGCTCTGGTCCTCGGGTCGATGGTCTTCTCCTCCCATCCCCGGTCATCGGGTTGATGGTCTTCTCCCAAAACGTCGTCGGGTCGATGTTCTTCTCCCCAGTCCTTGGTCCTCGAGCCAATGGCCTTCTCCTCCACCCCTGGTCCTCAAGCCAATGGCCTTCTCCTCCACCCCTGGTCCTCGAGCCGATGGCCTTCTCCTCCACCCCTGGTCCTCGAGCCGATGGCCTTCTCCTCCACCCCTGGTCCTCGAGCCGATGGCCTTCTCCTCCACCCCTGGTCCTCAGGCTGATGGCCTTCTTCATCCTGGCCCTCGGGCTAATGATCTTCTCCCCACCCCTAGCCCTCAGGGCAATGGTTTTCTACTAACCGTGGTCCTTGGGCCAATGCCCTTCTCCCTCTCCCCTGGTCATCGGGGCGATGGTCTTCTCCTCCACCTCGGGCCAGTGGTCTTCTTCCGACCCCTGGTCCTGAGGCCAACGGTCTTCTCCCCAACCATGGTCCTCGGGGCGATAATCTTCTCTGCAGTCCCTGGTCCTCGGGGTGATGTCCTTCTCCCCACCCTGGTCTTCGGTCTGATGGTCTTCCCTCCTCCCTGGTCCTCGGGGTGATGTCCTTCTCCCATCCCCTGGTCCTCGGGGTGATGTCCTTCTCCCATCCCCTGGTCTTCGGGCTGATGTCCTTCTCCCATCCCCTGGTCCTCGGGCTGATGTCCTTCTCCCCACCACTGGTCCTCAGGGTGATGTCCTTCTCCCCACCCCTGGTCCTCAGGGTGATGGTCCTCTCTCCTGCCTGGTCCTCAGGCCGACGTCCCTTTCTCCACCCTTGGTCCTTGGGCTGATGGTCTTCTCTTCCACCCCTGGTCCTCAGACCAACGTCCCTCTCCCCACCCTGGTCCTCGGGCCGACGTTGATGCTTTTCCCCCCCCCGCCTCCAATCCTTGTGTGATGCTGATGGCCCCCCCCCTCCGTGTGTGTGTGTGTGTGTCCCCCCCCGGCTGCAGGTGCCACTCTGGCTACGTGGGGACGCGGTGCGAGCACGCCGACCTGCTGGCCGTGGTGGCCGCCAACCAGAAGAAGCAGACCATCACCGCCTTGGTGGTGGTGTCGGTGGTGGCCTCCGTCCTCCTCATCGGCGTCTGCGTCCTCATACAGTAAGTTATGGGGTGCCGGGGGGGGTGTGGTCTCAGAACACCCCCCCCCCCCCTCCCCTCCAGCTCCTTTGGGGCAGGATTTGACCCCGGGAGGGGGTGCTGAGACACCACCACCACCCCCCCCCCCGTGATTGTCCCCCTCCTTTCCAGCTGCTGCCGGCTGCGGAAGCGATGCCAGTGGTGCCGGGCACCCGGGGGTGGCCCGGAGAAGCCGGGGGGGCTCCTGAAAGGTGGCCCCTCCTGTTGCCACGCCGAGACGGGGAAGGGGACGGGGGGCCACCGCGGCGGGACGACGGCCACCCCCACCGCCGGGGTCTAACCCCCAGCCCCTTCCCCGCAGGGGTCTGATGCAGCCGGGGGGGGGGGGGTGGGGGTCCCACCGCCGCCCCCCCCCCCCACCCCAGGACGCCCCCCCCGGGGACCAGCGCGGCATCTCTCCTGCTTTGGGTCTTTTTTTTTTGGTTGTTTATTTTTTTTGGGTTGATTTCCTCATTTTTTTTCTCTTTATCCCCCCCCCCCCCCCGCCACCCAACCCACAGAAGACTCCATGAGCCCCCCCCCCCCCCCCAAACCCCCCCCTTTTCCGGAGCCGGAGACGAACCCCCGGCAACGCCCAACTTTTGGGCCTTTTCCTTGGGATTTTGGGGGTTGGGTTTCCATTTTTTTTTTTTTTTTTCTCAGATTTCTGGGTTTTTTTTTTTTTTAAAAAAACAAAGCCAGACACACACACACACACCCCCCCGCCCCCCTCCCCCCCCCAAAAAGATGGGGCCTTATTTTTCTATAGAGACCGAAGCCTGGGCAGTCGCGGGGACCGCGCCGCTTTTGGGGCCAAATCTGGAGCTTTTTATTAAGAATAAAATGAACTTTAATCCTAGGAAACCCCCCCCCACTTTATAACCAAAATCCCAAGCTTTTTTTTTTTTTTTTTTTTTTGGGGGGGGGGGTGGTGTTTTTTTTGGGGGGGGGGGGTGTGTTGAAAAAAGTCACGGTTCCTCTCCTGTCTTCTGTATATGTTGCACTGAAGGTTAATATTTAATGTTTTAATTTATTGCGCGTGGTTAAATTAATTTGCGAGGGGCCGGAATACGTTGCTGTGATCGGCTGGGCTCTGGGGGGGGGGGGGGTTTGGGGAGGGGGGGGGGGGGGGGGTTGGTGTTTTTTGTTGTCGCCGTTGTTTTTTGGTTGTGTTTTGTCGGGTTTTTTTCCCCCCTCCTACCTGGATTAAAGTTATTTAAGTGATATAAAGGACACTTTTTTTTTTTCAGAAAACTCATCTCTCCGAGCTTTTTTTTTTTTTTATTGGATTGGGGGGGGAGTGGGGGGGGGAAGCATCCCCGATCCCCGGGGTGGGGAATGGATACCCTGGTGACGTGTCCCCCCCCAGTTTCCAGCCCAAACTGGGTGCCCTGACCCCCCCATGATGGGCTCAGCCCCGTCCCCCCCCCCCCCCAGTTTCCAGCCCAAACTGGGTGCCCCGACCCCCCCATGATGGGCTCAGCCCCGTCCCCCCCCCCCCCCAGTTTCCAGCCCAAACTGGGTGCCCCGACCCCCCCGTGATGGGCTCAGCCCCATTTCTCCCCTATTTTCAGCCCAAACCATGAAGCCCCGGAGGGAGGGATGGGGTTGATCCAGATCCCGCCCTTGGGGATACCCCCCCCCAGCTCCCCCCTCCCCCAGGGAGAGACCCCCCCAAATGTGGGAGTGGGAGGCGATGGGGGGGTCCCTGTCTCTGTTTGTGCCCCCCCCAGCCCCAGCCACCAGCAGCAATTTGGGGACAAGACCCCCCCCCCCCCCCCCCCCATTCCACCCAGGGGGGTTAGAATCCCCTTTTTTTTGCCATATTTTGCCCCAAACCCTGCCCCAAAGGGCCCCCCCCTCTGCAAAGAGACACCCCGGAAGGAGCCGGGGGGGGGTGCTGGGGGGGGGGTGCTGGGGGGTGTGTGTGTGTGTGCGTGCGGTGGGGTTGGGGGGGGGGGGGTGTGTGCACACCCTTTCCTCCCCACAACCCACCCCCGGCCCAGCTGGTGCCCAGGTGCCGGAGCGGATACGGCCTCAGCGGGGGCCGAGGGGGGGGCCAGGAGGCAGAACCGATGCTCCCCCCACCCCTGGGGGGGGGCACGCAGACCTCATCCTGCCCCCCCCCGGCATGGGGACAGGGCACCCCTGGAATGGCCTCGGTGTCTTGAGCTGTGAAATGGGTGCAGGTGGGGGGGGGATAGTGCTGGGGGGGGGCAGGATAGCACTGGGGGGGGTAAGGGGGGGCAATAGGCAGCACCATGCTCCCCCCCCCCATGGAGGGGGGCACACAGACCTCATCCTGCCCCCCCCCCCCCCCGGCATGGGGTCGGGGCACCCCTGGAATGGGCTCAGTGTGCCAGGCTGTGAAATGGGTGCAGGTGGGGGGGGGGATAGTGCTGGGGAGGGGGGGGGGGAAGAACTGGGGGGGGGTAAGGGGGGGCAATAGGCAGCACCCATGCTCCCCCCACCCATGGAGGGGGGGACACAGACCTCATCCTGCCCCCCCCCGGCATGGGGTCAGGACACCCCTGGAATGGGCTCAGTGTCTTGAGCTGTGAAAATGGGTGCAGGTGGGGGGGGGGATAGTGCTGGGGGGGGCAGGATAGCACTGGAGGGGGGTAAGGGGGGGCAATAGGCAGCGCCCATGCTCCCCCCCCCCCATGGAGGGGGGCACACAGACCTCATCCTGCCCCCCCCCCCCGGCATGGGGTCGGGGCACCCCTGGAATGGCCTCAGTGTCTTGGGCTGTGAAATGGGTGCAGGTGGGGGGGGGGAAAGCACTGGGGGGGGGGGGTAAGGGGGGGCAATAGGCAGCTCCAATGCTCCCCCCCCCCATGGAGGGGGGCACACAGACCTCATCCTGCCCCCCCCCCCCCCGGCATGGGGTCGGGGCACCCCTGGAATGGGCTCAGTGTGCCAGGCTGTGAAATGGGTGCAGGTGGGGGGGGGATAGTGCTGGGGAGGGGGGGGGGGAAGAACTGGGGGGGGGTAAGGGGGGGCAATAGGCAGCACCCATGCTCCCCCCACCCATGGAGGGGGGACACAGACCTCATCCTGCCCCCCCCCGGCATGGGGTCAGGACACCCCTGAATGGCCTCAGTGTCTTGAGCTGTGAAATGGGTGCAGGTGGGGGGGGGATAGTGCTGGGGGGGGCAGGATAGCACTGGGGGGGGCAAGGGGGGGCAATAGGCAGCTCCAATGCTCCCCCCCCCCCCCCATGGTGGGGGGGGACACAGACCTCATCCTGCCCCCCCCCGGCATGGGGTCAGGGCACCCCCGGAATGGCCTCAGTGTCTTGGGCTGTGAAATGGGTGCAGGTGGGGGGGGGGATAGTGCTGGGGGAGGGGGGGGGGAAGAACTGGGGGGGGTAAGGGGGGGCAATAGGCAGCACCCATGCTCCCCCCCACCCATGGGGGGGGGGGCACACAGACCTCATCCTGCCCCCCCCCCCCCCGGCATGGGGACAGGGCACCCCTGGAATGGCCTCAGTGTCTTGGGCTGTGAAATGGGGGGGGGGGAAGAACTGAGGGGGGGGGAAGCACTGGGAGGGGGGAGTAAGGGGGGGGGAGACTAGTTTGGAAGTGGCCACTGCCCCCCCCACCCAGCGCTGTGATTATCAGATGCAGGGCTATAAATGGAGCAGGGTTTTTTTTTTTTTTTTTGGGGGGGGGGGGGGTCGAGCCCAAATTCCTTCCCCCCCCCGGGGAAGGACTGGAGACGTGTCCCCAAACAGGGCTGTGTTGCGGGGGGGGGGGGTGTGACAGGCACCCCCAGGGGACCCAGAGCAATTTGGGGGGAGGGGGTTGCATGTGTTGTTTCACCCGGTGTCGGGGGGAGGGGGGGGGGCAGCCGGGGGTGGGGTGTCTCCCTCCATCATGCCCCCCCCCGGAATATTCTGTTGCCACCGGGGATGGGGGGGGGGGGTATGGATGGGGGGGTCATGTCACCCGGGGCTGTGCCGTGGGGGGGGGGGGCAGGGGGTGTCCCGATGTGATGGGGGGGGGGGGGGGGGGTGTTGCATGGGGGCATGAGAGCGGGGAAGGGGGGGGGGGAGGCTGCGGGGGGGGGTATCGCGGTGCGGGTGCTGCGTCGCAGTGCAGGGGGTGGGGGGCAGCGTGGGCACTGGATGGCACTGCATGGGGGGGTGCGGGGGGGGGGGGCACTGGATGGCACTGCATGGGGGTGCGGGGGGGGCACTGCATGGGGGTGCAGGGGGTGGGGGGGCACTGCATGGGAGTGCGGGGGGGGGCACTGCACGACACTGCATGGGGTGCAGGGGGTGGGGGGGGCACTGCACAGCACTGCACGGCACTGTATGGGGGTGCAGGGGGTGGGGGGGCACTGCACGGGGGTGCAGGGGGTGGGGGGGCACTGCAGGGCACTGCATAGGGTGCAGGGGGTGGGGGGCAGTGTGGGCACTGCATGGCACTGCACGGGGCTGCATGGCACTGCATGGGGGTGCAGGGGGGTGGGGGGAACTGCACGGGGGTGCAGGGGGTGGGGGGGGCACTGCAGGGCACTGCATGGGGGTGCAGTGGGTGGGGGGGCACTGCACGGAGCTGCATGGGGGTGCGGGGGGGGGCACTGCAGGGCACTGCATGGGGGTGCAGGGGGTGGGGGGCAGTGTGGGCACTGCATGGGTGCAGGGGGTGCAGGGAGTGGGGGGGCACTGCAGGGCACTGTATGGGGGTGCAGGGGGTGGGGGGGGCACTGCAGGGCACTGCATGGGGGTGCAGTGGGTGGGGGGGCACTGCAGGGGGTGCAGTGGGTGGGGGGGGCACTGCAGGGCACTGCATGGGGGTGCAGTGGGTGGGGGGGCACTGCATGGGGGTGGGGGGGCACTGCAGGGCACTGCATGGGGGTGCAGGGGGTGCAGGGGGTGGGGGGGCACTGCATGGGGGTGGGGGGCACTGCAGGGCACTGCATGGGGGTGCAGGGGGTGCAGGGGGTGGGGGGCACTGCAGGGCACTGCATGGGGGTGCAGTGGGTGCAGGGGGTGCAGTGGGTGGGGGGGCACTGCAGGGGGTGCAGGGGGTGGGGGGGCACTGCAGGGCACTGTATGGGGTGCAGGGGGTGGGGGGGCACTGCAGGGCACTGCACGGGGGTGCAGGGGGGTGGGGGGGCACTGCATGGGGGTGCAGGGGGTGGGGGGGCACTGCACGGCACTGTATGGGGGTGCAGGGGGGTGGGGGGCAGTGTGGGCACTGCATGGGGGTGCAGGGGGTGCAGGGGGTGGGGGGGGCACTGCAGGGCACTGCATGGGGGTGCAGGGGGTGCAGTGGGTGGGGGGGCACTGCAGGGCACTGCATGGGGGTGCAGGGGGTGGGGGGCAGTGTGGACACTGCATGGGGGTGCAGGGGGTGCAGGGGGGTGGGGGGGCACTGCATGGGGTGCAGGGGGTGGGGGGGGCACTGCATGGGGGTGCAGGGGGTGCAGGGGGTGGGGGGGCACTGCAGGGCACTGCACGCCCCGTGGCGCTGTACGGCCTCTCGGTCCCGCCCCCCCCCTCCCGGTCCCGCCTCTCCTCTCTCTTC
>NW_027414787.1:0-29473 GCF_964106895.1 Numenius arquata
TCTGCAAGTGCCCGCAAGGGCCTGTAGGGGCCCAAAGTGTTTCTGCCAGGTTCCGTAGAGTACTGTAGGGGCCATATTTTTCTGTAGTGGTGGTAGTATTCTGTAGGGGTCTGTAGGGTTCCGTAGGCGCCTGCAGTGTTCTGTAGGAGCCCATAGGGTTTTAGTGAGGTTCCGTTGTGTTGCTAAGGGTCTTGTAGAGTGCTGTCGGGTCCTGGAGTATTCTGTAGGGTTCCAGAGGGGCTCGTAGGGTTCCGTCGAAATCTGTAGGGTTCCCTAGGGGCCCATAGAGTCCCGTAGATTGCCTTAGGGACCTGTAGGGTTGTGTAAGTGCTCGCAGGGGTTGGTAGGAGCTTGTAGGGTTCCATAAGTTTCCAGAGGGTTGTGTAGGGTTCCGTAGGGGCCTGTGGTGTTCCGTAGGGGCCTGTAGAGTCTCGTACAGTTCTGTAGGGTCCTGTAGGTTTCCATAAGCGCCCGCAGAGGTCTGAATGGGCCCGTACTGTTCCGTGAGGATCCATAGGGCTCCGTAGAGCTTCGTAGGTTCCCTAGAGGCCTGTGGAGTACCGCAGGAGCCAGTAGTGTTCTGTAGGGGCCCGTAGGTTCCTTCAATAGGGGCTGGCAGTGTTCCGTAGGGGCCTGTACGGTTGTGTAAGTGCCCGCAGAAGTCTGTAGGAGTCTGTGGGATTCTGTAAGGTTCTGGAGGGTTCTGCAGGGTTCCGTAGGGACCCGTAGAGTTCCGTAGTGGCTGGTAAAGTTCCGTAGGGCCCTGTGGGGTTCTGTATGGACCTGTAGGGTTCCGTAGGGGCCTGCAGTGTTCTGTAAGTGCCTGCAGGTGTCTGTACGGGTCTGTAGGGTTCTGTAGGCACCTACAGTGTTCTGTAGGAGCCCATAGGGTTTTAGTGAGGTTCCGTTGTGTTGCTAAGGGTCTTGTAGAGTGCTGTCGGGTCCTGGAGTATTCTGTAGGGTTCCAGAGGGGCTGGTAGGGTTCTGTCGAAATCTGAAGGGTTCCCTAGGGGCCCGTAGAGTCCCATAGATTTCCGTAGGGGCCTGTAGGGTTGTATAAGTGCCCGCAGGGGTTGGTAGGAGCTTGTAGGGTGCCATATGTTTCCGGAGGGTTGTGTAGGGTTCCGTAGGGGCCTGTGGTGTTCCCTAGGGGCCTGTAGAGTCTCGTACAGTTCCGTAGGGTCCTGTAGGTTTCCATAAGCGCCCGCAGAGGTCTGAAGGGGCCCGTACTGTGCCGTAAGGATCCATAGGGTTCCGTAGAGCTTCGTAGGTTCCCTAGAGGCCTGTGGAGTACCGCAGGAGCCAGTAGTGTTCCGTAGGGTCCTCTAGGGTTGAGTAAGTGCCCGCAGGAGTCTGTAGGAATCCGTGGGATTCTGTAAGGTTCTGGAGGGTTCTGCAGGGTTCCGTAGGGGCCCGTAGAGTTCCATAGTGGCTGGTAAAGTTCCCTAGGGCCCTGTACCGTTCCGTAACTGCCTGCAAGGGTCTTTAGGCTTCCGTAGGGGCTGGCAGGGTTCCATAAAGTTCCGTGGGTTCCTGCAGAGTTCTGCAAGTGCCCGCAAGGGCCTGTAGGGGCCCACAGTGTTTCTGCCAGGTTCCGTAGAGTTCCGTAGGGGCCATATTTTTCTGTAGTGGCTGGTAGTATTCCGTAGGGGTCTGTAGGTTTCCATAGGCATCTACAGTGTTCTGTAGGAGCCCATAGGGTTTTAGTGAGGTTCCGTTGTGTTGCTAAGGGTCTTGTAGAGTGCTGTCGGGTCCTGGAGTATTCTGTAGGGTTCCAGAGGGCCTCGTAGGGTTCCGTCGAAATCTATTAGGGTTCCCTAGGGGCCCATAGAGTCCCGTAGATTGCCGTAGGGACCTGTAGGGTTGTGTAAGTGCTCGCAGGGGTTGGTGGGAGCTTGTAGGGTTCCATAAGTTTCCAGAGGGTTGTGTAGGGTTCCGTAGTGGCCTGTGGTGTTCCCTAAGGGCCTGTAGAGTCTCGTACGGTTCCGTAGGGGCCTGTGGTGTACCCTAGGGCCCTGTAGAGTCTCGTACGGTTCCGTAGGGGCCTGTGGTGTTCCCTAGGGGCCTATAGAGTCTCGTACAGTTCCGTAGGGTCCTGTAGGTTTCCATAAGCGCCCGCAGAGGTCTGAAGGGGCCCGTACTGTTCCGTAAGGATCCATAGGGCTCCGTAGAGCTTCGTAGGTTCCCTAGAGGCCTCTGGAGTACCGCAGGAGCCAGTAGTGTTCTGTAGGGGCCCGTAAGGTTCCTTCCATAGGAGCTGGCAGTGTTCCGTAGGGTCCTCTAGGGTTGAGTAAGTGCCCGCAGGAGTCTGTAGGAATCCGTGGGATTCTGTAAGGTTCTGCAGGTTCCGTAGGGGCCCGTAGAGTTCCGTAGTGGCTGGTAAAGTTCCCTAGGGCCCTGTACCGTTCCGTAACTGCCTGCAAGGGTCTTTAGGCTTCCGTAAGGGCTGGTAGGGTTCCATAAAGTTCCGTGGGTTCCTGCAGAGTTCTGCAAGTGCCCGCAAGGGCCTGTAGGGGACCACAGTGTTTCTGCCAGGTTCCGTAGAGTTCCGTAGGGGCCATATTTTTCTGTAGTGGCTGGTAGTATTCTGTAGGGGTCTGTAGGTTTCCGTAGGCACCTACAGTGTTCTGTAGGAGCCCATAGGGTTTTAGTGAGGTTCCGTTGTGTTGCTAAGGGTCTTGTAGAGTGCTGTCGGGTCCTGGAGTATTCTGTAGGGTTCCAGAGGGCCTCGTAGGGTTCCGTCGAAATCTGAAGGGTTCCCTAGGGGCCCATAGAGTCCCGTAGATTGCCGTAGGGACCTGTAGGGTTGTGTAAGTGCTCGCAGGGGTTGGTAGGAGCTTGTAGGGTGCCATAAGTTCCAGAGGGTTGTGTAGGGTTCCGTAGGGGCCTGTGGTGTTCCCTAGGGGCCTGTAGAGTCTCGTACAGTTCCGTAGGGTCCTGTAGGTTTCCATAAGCGCCCGCAGAGGTCTGAAGGGGGCCCGTACTGTTCCGTAAGGATCCATAGGGCTCCGTAGAGCTTCGTAGGTTCCCTAGAGGCCTCTGGAGTACCGCAGGAGCCAGTAGTGTTCTGTAGGGGCCCGTAAGGTTCCTTCCATAGGAGCTGGCAGTGTTCCGTAGGGTCCTCTAGGGTTGAGTAAGTGCCCGCAGGAGTCTGTAGGAATCCGTGGGATTCTGTAAGGTTCTGCAGGGTTCCGTAGGGGCCCGTAGAGTTCCGTAGTGGCTGGTAAAGTTCCCTAGGGCCCTGTACCGTTCCGTAACTGCCTGCAAGGGTCTTTAGGCTTCCGTAAGGGCTGGTAGGGTTCCATAAAGTTCCGTGGGTTCCTGCAGAGTTCTGCAAGTGCCCGCAAGGGCCTGTAGGGGCCCACAGTGTTTCTGCCAGGTTCCGTAGAGTTCCGTAGGGGCCATATTTTTCTGTAGTGGCTGGTAGTATTCTGTAGGGGTCTGTAGGTTTCCGTAGGCACCTACAGTGTTCTGTAGGAGCCCATAGGGTTTTAGTGAGGTTCCGTTGTGTTGCTAAGGGTCTTGTAGAGTGCTGTCGGGTCCTGGAGTATTCTGTAGGGTTCCAGAGGGCCTCGTAGGGTTCCGTCGAAATCTGTAGGGTTCCCTAGGGGCCCATAGAGTCCCGTAGATTGCCTTAGGGACCTGTAGGGTTGTGTAAGTGCTCGCAGGGGTTGGTAGGAGCTTGTAGGGTTCCATAAGTTTCCAGAGGGTTGTGTAGGGTTCCGTAGGGGCCTGTGGTGTTCCCTAGGGGCCTGTAGAGTCTCGTACAGTTCTGTAGGGTCCTGTAGGTTTCCATAAGCGCCCGCAGAGGTCTGAATGGGCCCGTACTGTTCCGTGAGGATCCATAGGGCTCCGTAGAGCTTCGTAGGTTCCCTAGAGGCCTGTGGAGTACCGCAGGAGCCAGTAGTGTTCTGTAGGGGCCCGTAGGGTTCCTTCAATAGGGGCTGGCAGTGTTCCGTAGGGGCCTGTACGGTTGTGTAAGTGCCCGCAGAAGTCTGTAGGAGTCTGTGGGATTCTGTAAGGTTCTGGAGGGTTCTGCAGGGTTCCGTAGGGACCCGTAGAGTTCCGTAGTGGCTGGTAAAGTTCCGTAGGGCCCTGTGGGGTTCTGTATGGACCTGTAGGGTTCCGTAGGGGCCTGCAGTGTTCTGTAAGTGCCCGTAGGTGTCTGTACGGGTCTGTACGGTTCTGTAGGCACCTACAGTGTTCTGTAGGAGCCCATAGGGTTTTAGTGAGGTTCCGTTGTGTTGCTAAGGGTCTTGTAGAGTGCTGTCGGGTCCTGGAGTATTCTGTAGGGTTCCAGAGGGCCTTGTAGGGTTCTGTCGAAATCTGAAGGGTTCCCTAGGGGCCCGTAGAGTCCCATAGATTTCCGTAGGGGCCTGTAGGGTTGTTTAATCGCCCGCAGAAGTCTTTAGGAGTCTGTGGGATTCTGTCAGATTCCGGAGGGTTCTGCAGGGTTCCGTAGGGACCCGTAGAGTTCCATAGTGGCTGGTAAAGTTCCGTAGGGCCCTGTGGGGTTCTGTATGGACCTGTAGGGTTCCGTAGGGGCCTGCAGTGTTCTGTAAGTGCCTGCAGGTGTCTGTACGGGTCTGTAGGGTTCTGTAGGCACCTACAGTGTTCTGTAGGAGCCCATAGGGTTTTAGTGAGGTTCCGTTGTGTTGCTAAGGGTCTTGTAGAGTGCTGTCGGGTCCTGGAGTATTCTGTAGGGTTCCAGAGGGGCTGGTAGGGTTCTGTCGAAATCTGAAGGGTTCCCTAGGGGCCCGTAGAGTCCCATAGATTTCCGTAGGGGCCTGTAGGGTTGTATAAGTGCCCGCAGGGGTTGGTAGGAGCTTGTAGGGTGCCATATGTTTCCGGAGGGTTGTGTAGGGTTCCGTAGGGGCCTGTGGTGTTCCCTAGGGGCCTGTAGAGTCTCGTACAGTTCCGTAGGGTCCTGTAGGTTTCCATAAGCGCCCGCAGAGGTCTGAAGGGGCCCGTACTGTGCCGTAAGGATCCATAGGGTTCCGTAGAGCTTCGTAGGTTCCCTAGAGGCCTGTGGAGTACCGCAGGAGCCAGTAGTGTTCCGTAGGGTCCTCTAGGGTTGAGTAAGTGCCCGCAGGAGTCTGTAGGAATCCGTGGGATTCTGTAAGGTTCTGGAGGGTTCTGCAGGGTTCCGTAGGGGCCCGTAGAGTTCCATAGTGGCTGGTAAAGTTCCCTAGGGCCCTGTACCGTTCCGTAACTGCCTGCAAGGGTCTTTAGGCTTCCGTAGGGGCTGGCAGGGTTCCATAAAGTTCCGTGGGTTCCTGCAGAGTTCTGCAAGTGCCCGCAAGGGCCTGTAGGGGCCCACAGTGTTTCTGCCAGGTTCCGTAGAGTTCCGTAGGGGCCATATTTTTCTGTAGTGGCTGGTAGTATTCCGTAGGGGTCTGTAGGTTTCCATAGGCATCTACAGTGTTCTGTAGGAGCCCATAGGGTTTTAGTGAGGTTCCGTTGTGTTGCTAAGGGTCTTGTAGAGTGCTGTCGGGTCCTGGAGTATTCTGTAGGGTTCCAGAGGGCCTCGTAGGGTTCCGTCGAAATCTATAGGGTTCCCTAGGGGCCCATAGAGTCCCGTAGATTGCCGTAGGGACCTGTAGGGTTGTGTAAGTGCTCGCAGGGGTTGGTGGGAGCTTGTAGGGTTCCATAAGTTTCCAGAGGGTTGTGTAGGGTTCCGTAGTGGCCTGTGGTGTTCCCTAAGGGCCTGTAGAGTCTCGTACGGTTCCGTAGGGGCCTGTGGTGTACCCTAGGGCCCTGTAGAGTCTCGTACGGTTCCGTAGGGGCCTGTGGTGTTCCCTAGGGGCCTATAGAGTCTCGTACAGTTCCGTAGGGTCCTGTAGGTTTCCATAAGCGCCCGCAGAGGTCTGAAGGGGCCCGTACTGTTCCGTAAGGATCCATAGGGCTCCGTAGAGCTTCGTAGGTTCCCTAGAGGCCTCTGGAGTACCGCAGGAGCCAGTAGTGTTCTGTAGGGGCCCGTAAGGTTCCTTCCATAGGAGCTGGCAGTGTTCCGTAGGGTCCTCTAGGGTTGAGTAAGTGCCCGCAGGAGTCTGTAGGAATCCGTGGGATTCTGTAAGGTTCTGCAGGGTTCCGTAGGGGCCCGTAGAGTTCCGTAGTGGCTGGTAAAGTTCCCTAGGGCCCTGTACCGTTCCGTAACTGCCTGCAAGGGTCTTTAGGCTTCCGTAAGGGCTGGTAGGGTTCCATAAAGTTCCGTGGGTTCCTGCAGAGTTCTGCAAGTGCCCGCAAGGGCCTGTAGGGGACCACAGTGTTTCTGCCAGGTTCCGTAGAGTTCCGTAGGGGCCATATTTTTCTGTAGTGGCTGGTAGTATTCTGTAGGGGTCTGTAGGTTTCCGTAGGCACCTACAGTGTTCTGTAGGAGCCCATAGGGTTTTAGTGAGGTTCCGTTGTGTTGCTAAGGGTCTTGTAGAGTGCTGTCGGGTCCTGGAGTATTCTGTAGGGTTCCAGAGGGCCTCGTAGGGTTCCGTCGAAATCTGTAGGGTTCCCTAGGGGCCCATAGAGTCCCGTAGATTGCCGTAGGGACCTGTAGGGTTGTGTAAGTGCTCGCAGGGGTTGGTAGGAGCTTGTAGGGTGCCATAAGTTTCCAGAGGGTTGTGTAGGGTTCCGTAGGGGCCTGTGGTGTTCCCTAGGGGCCTGTAGAGTCTCGTACAGTTCCGTAGGGTCCTGTAGGTTTCCATAAGCGCCCGCAGAGGTCTGAAGGGGCCCGTACTGTTCCGTAAGGATCCATAGGGCTCCGTAGAGCTTCGTAGGTTCCCTAGAGGCCTCTGGAGTACCGCAGGAGCCAGTAGTGTTCTGTAGGGGCCCGTAAGGTTCCTTCCATAGGAGCTGGCAGTGTTCCGTAGGGTCCTCTAGGGTTGAGTAAGTGCCCGCAGGAGTCTGTAGGAATCCGTGGGATTCTGTAAGGTTCTGCAGGGTTCCGTAGGGGCCCGTAGAGTTCCGTAGTGGCTGGTAAAGTTCCCTAGGGCCCTGTACCGTTCCGTAACTGCCTGCAAGGGTCTTTAGGCTTCCGTAAGGGCTGGTAGGGTTCCATAAAGTTCCGTGGGTTCCTGCAGAGTTCTGCAAGTGCCCGCAAGGGCCTGTAGGGGCCCACAGTGTTTCTGCCAGGTTCCGTAGAGTTCCGTAGGGGCCATATTTTTCTGTAGTGGCTGGTAGTATTCTGTAGGGGTCTGTAGGTTTCCGTAGGCACCTACAGTGTTCTGTAGGAGCCCATAGGGTTTTAGTGAGGTTCCGTTGTGTTGCTAAGGGTCTTGTAGAGTGCTGTCGGGTCCTGGAGTATTCTGTAGGGTTCCAGAGGGCCTCGTAGGGTTCCGTCGAAATCTGTAGGGTTCCCTAGGGGCCCGTAGAGTCCCGTAGATTGCCTTAGGGACCTGTAGGGTTGTGTAAGTGCTCGCAGGGGTTGGTAGGAGCTTGTAGGGTTCCATAAGTTTCCAGAGGGTTGTGTAGGGTTCCGTAGGGGCCTGTGGTGTTCCCTAGGGGCCTGTAGAGTCTCGTACAGTTCTGTAGGGTCCTGTAGGTTTCCATAAGCGCCCGCAGAGGTCTGAATGGGCCCGTACTGTTCCGTGAGGATCCATAGGGCTCCGTAGAGCTTCGTAGGTTCCCTAGAGGCCTGTGGAGTACCGCAGGAGCCAGTAGTGTTCTGTAGGGGCCCGTAGGGTTCCTTCAATAGGGGCTGGCAGTGTTCCGTAGGGGCCTGTACGGTTGTGTAAGTGCCCGCAGAAGTCTGTAGGAGTCTGTGGGATTCTGTAAGGTTCTGGAGGGTTCTGCAGGGTTCCGTAGGGACCCGTAGAGTTCCGTAGTGGCTGGTAAAGTTCCGTAGGGCCCTGTGGGGTTCTGTATGGACCTGTAGGGTTCCGTAGGGGCCTGCAGTGTTCTGTAAGTGCCTGCAGGTGTCTGTACGGGTCTGTACGGTTCTGTAGGCACCTACAGTGTTCTGTAGGAGCCCATAGGGTTTTAGTGAGGTTCCGTTGTGTTGCTAAGGGTCTTGTAGAGTGCTGTCGGGTCCTGGAGTATTCTGTAGGGTTCCAGAGGGGCTGGTAGGGTTCTGTCGAAATCTGAAGGGTTCCCTAGGGGCCCGTAGAGTCCCATAGATTTCCGTAGGGGCCTGTAGGGTTGTATAAGTGCCCGCAGGGGTTGGTAGGAGCTTGTAGGGTGCCATATGTTTCCGGAGGGTTGTGTAGGGTTCCGTAGGGGCCTGTGGTGTTCCCTAGGGGCCTGTAGAGTCTCGTACAGTTCCGTAGGGTCCTGTAGGTTTCCATAAGCGCCCGCAGAGGTCTGAAGGGGCCCGTACTGTGCCGTAAGGATCCATAGGGTTCCGTAGAGCTTCGTAGGTTCCCTAGAGGCCTGTGGAGTACCGCAGGAGCCAGTAGTGTTCCGTAGGGTCCTCTAGGGTTGAGTAAGTGCCCGCAGGAGTCTGTAGGAATCCGTGGGATTCTGTAAGGTTCTGGAGGGTTCTGCAGGGTTCCGTAGGGGCCCGTAGAGTTCCATAGTGGCTGGTAAAGTTCCCTAGGGCCCTGTACCGTTCCGTAACTGCCTGCAAGGGTCTTTAGGCTTCCGTAGGGGCTGGCAGGGTTCCATAAAGTTCCGTGGGTTCCTGCAGAGTTCTGCAAGTGCCCGCAAGGGCCTGTAGGGGCCCACAGTGTTTCTGCCAGGTTCCGTAGAGTTCCGTAGGGGCCATATTTTTCTGTAGTGGCTGGTAGTATTCCGTAGGGGTCTGTAGGTTTCCATAGGCATCTACAGTGTTCTGTAGGAGCCCATAGGGTTTTAGTGAGGTTCCGTTGTGTTGCTAAGGGTCTTGTAGAGTGCTGTCGGGTCCTGGAGTATTCTGTAGGGTTCCAGAGGGGCTCGTAGGTTTCCGTCGAAATCTGTAGGGTTCCCTAGGGGCCCATAGAGTCCCGTAGATTGCCGTAGGGACCTGTAGGGTTGTGTAAGTGCTCGCAGGGGTTGGTAGGAGCTTGTAGGGTTCCATAAGTTTCCGGAGGGTTGTGTAGGGTTCCGTAGGGGCCTGTGGTGTTCCCTAAGGGCCTGTAGAGTCTCGTACGGTTCCGTAGGGGCCTGTGGTGTTCCCTAGGGGCCTGTAGAGTCTCGTACAGTTCCGTAGGGTCCTGTAGGTTTCCATAAGCGCCCGCAGAGGTCTGAAGGGGCCCGTACTGTGCCGTAAGGATCCATAGGGTTCCGTAGAGCTTCGTAGGTTCCCTAGAGGCCTCTGGAGTACCGCAGGAGCCAGTAGTGTTCCGTAGGGTCCTCTAGGGTTGAGTAAGTGCCCGCAGGAGTCTGTAGGAATCCGTGGGATTCTGTAAGGTTCTGGAGGGTTCTGCAGGGTTCCGTAGGGGCCCGTAGAGTTCCATAGTGGCTGGTAAAGTTCCCTAGGGCCCTGTACCGTTCCCTAACTGCCTGCAAGGGTCTTTAGGCTTCCGTAAGGGCTGGTAGGGTTCCATAAAGTTCCGTGGGTTCCTGCAGAGTTCTGCAAGTGCCCGCAAGGGCCTGTAGGGGCCCACAGTGTTTCTGTCAGGTTCCGTAGAGTTCCGTAGGGGCCATATTTTTCTGTAGTGGCTGGTAGTATTCTGTAGGGGTCTGTAGGTTTCCGTAGGCACCTACAGTGTTCTGTAGGAGCCCATAGGGTTTTAGTGAGGTTCCGTTGTGTTGCTAAGGGTCTTGTAGAGTGCTGTCGGGTCCTGGAGTATTCTGTAGGGTTCCAGAGGGCCTCGTAGGGTTCCGTCGAAATCTGTAGGGTTCCCTAGGGGCCCATAGAATCCCGTAGATTGCCGTAGGGACCTGTAGGGTTGTGTAAGTGCTCGCAGGGGTTGGTAGGAGCTTGTAGGGTTCCATAAGTTTCCAGAGGGTTGTGTAGGGTTCCGTAGGGGCCTGTGGTGTTCCCTAGGGGCCTGTAGAGTCTCGTACAGTTCCGTAGGGTCCTGTAGGTTTCCATAAGTGCCCGCAGAGGTCTGAAGGGGCCCGTACTGTGCCGTAAGGATCCATAGGGTTCCGTAGAGCTTCGTAGGTTCCCTAGAGGCCTGTGGAGTACCGCAGGAGCCAGTAGTGTTCCGTAGGGTCCTCTAGGGTTGAGTAAGTGCCCGCAGGAGTCTGTAGGAATCCGTGGGATTCTGTAAGGTTCTGGAGGGTTCTGCAGGGTTCCGTAGGGGCCCGTAGAGTTCCATAGTGGCTGGTAAAGTTCCCTAGGGCCCTGTACCGTTCCGTAACTGCCTGCAAGGGTCTTTAGGCTTCCGTAGGGGCTGGCAGGGTTCCATAAAGTTCCGTGGGTTCCTGCAGAGTTCTGCAAGTGCCCGCAAGGGCCTGTAGGGGCCCACAGTGTTTCTGCCAGGTTCCGTAGAGTTCCGTAGGGGCCATATTTTTCTGTAGTGGCTGGTAGTATTCCGTAGGGGTCTGTAGGTTTCCGTAGGCATCTATAGTGTTCTGTAGGAGCCCATAGGGTTTTAGTGAGGTTCCGTTGTGTTGCTAAGGGTCTTGTAGAGTGCTGTCGGGTCCTGGAGTATTCTGTAGGGTTCCAGAGGGCCTTGTAGGGTTCCGTCGAAATCTGAAGGGTTCCCTAGGGGCCCGTAGAGTCCCATAGATTTCCGTAGGGGCCTGTAGGGTTGTTTAAGTGCCCGCAGAAGTCTGTAGGAGTCTGTGGGATTCTGTCAGATTCCGGAGGGTTCTGCAGGGTTCCGTAGGGACCCGTAGAGTTGCATAGTGGCTGGTAAAGTTCCGTAGGGCCCTGTGGGGTTCTGTATGGACCTGTAGGGTTCCGTAGGGGCCTGCAGTGTTCTGTAAGTGCCCGCAGGTGTCTGTACGGGTCTGTAGGGTTCCGTAGGCACCTGCAGTGTTCTGTAGGAGCCCATAGGGTTTTAGTGAGGTTCCGTTGTGTTGCTAAGGGTCTTGTAGAGTGCTGTCGGGTCCTGGAGTATTCTGTAGGGTTCCAGAGGGGCTCGTAGGTTTCCGTCGAAATCTGTAGGGTTCCCTAGGGGCCCATAGAGTCCCGTAGATTGCCGTAGGGACCTGTAGGGTTGTGTAAGTGCTCGCAGGGGTTGGTAGGAGCTTGTAGGGTTCCATACGTTTCCAGAGGGTTGTGTAGGGTTCCGTAGGGGCCTGTGGTGTTCCCTAAGGGCCTGTAGAGTCTCGTACGGTTCCGTAGGGGCCTGTGGTGTTCCCTAGGGGCCTGTAGAGTCTCGTACAGTTCCGTAGGGTCCTGTAGGTTTCTATAAGCGCCCGCAGAGGTCTGAAGGGGCCCGTACTGTGCCGTAAGGATCCATAGGGTTCCGTAGAGCTTCGTAGGTTCCCTAGAGGCCTGTGGAGTACCGCAGGAGCCAGTAGTGTTCCGTAGGGTCCTCTAGGGTTGAGTAAGTGCCCGCAGGAGTCTGTAGGAATCCGTGGGATTCTGTAAGGTTCTGGAGGGTTCTGCAGGGTTCCGTAGGGGCCCGTAGAGTTCCGTAGTGGCTGGTAAAGTTCCCTAGGGCCCTGTACCGTTCCCTAACTGCCTGCAAGGGTCTTTAGGCTTCCGTAAGGGCTGGTAGGGTTCCATAAAGTTCCGTGGGTTCCTGCAGAGTTCTGCAAGTGCCCGCAAGGGCCTGTAGGGGCCCACAGTGTTTCTGTCAGGTTCCGTAGAGTTCCGTAGGGGCCATATTTTTCTGTAGTGGCTGGTAGTATTCTGTAGGGGTCTGTAGGTTTCCGTAGGCACCTACAGTGTTCTGTAGGAGCCCATAGGGTTTTAGTGAGGTTCCGTTGTGTTGCTAAGGGTCTTGTAGAGTGCTGTCGGGTCCTGGAGTATTCTGTAGGGTTCCAGAGGGCCTCGTAGGGTTCCGTCGAAATCTGTAGGGTTCCCTAGGGGCCCATAGAGTCCCGTAGATTGCCGTAGGGACCTGTAGGGTTGTGTAAGTGCTCGCAGGGGTTGGTAGGAGCTTGTAGGGTTCCATAAGTTTCCAGAGGGTTGTGTAGGGTTCCGTAGGGGCCTGTGGTGTTCCCTAGGGGCCTGTAGAGTCTCGTACAGTTCTGTAGGGTCCTGTAGGTTTCCATAAGCGCCCGCAGAGGTCTGAAGGGGCCCGTACTGTTCCGTGAGGATCCATAGGGCTCCGTAGAGCTTCGTAGGTTCCCTAGAGGCCTGTGGAGTACCGCAGGAGCCAGTAGTGTTCTGTAGGGGCCCGTAGGGTTCCTTCAATAGGGGCTGGCAGTGTTCCGTAGGGGCCTGTACGGTTGTGTAGGTGCCCGCAGAAGTCTGTAGGAGTCTGTGGGATTCTGTAAGGTTCTGGAGGGTTCTGCAGGGTTCCGTAGGGACCCGTAGAGTTCCATAGTGGCTGGTAAAGTTCCGTAGGGCCCTGTGGGGTTCTGTATGGACCTGTAGGGTTCCGTAGGGGCCTGCAGTGTTCTGTAAGTGCCCGTAGGTGTCTGTACGGGTCTGTAGGGTTCTGTAGGCACCTACAGTGTTCTGTAGGAGCCCATAGGGTTTTAGTGAGGTTCCGTTGTGTTGCTAAGGGTCTTGTAGAGTGCTGTCGGGTCCTGGAGTATTCTGTAGGGTTCCAGAGGGGCTGGTAGGGTTCTGTCGAAATCTGAAGGGTTCCCTAGGGGCCCGTAGAGTCCCATAGATTTCCGTAGGGGCCTGTAGGGTTGTATAAGTGCCCGCAGGGGTTGGTAGGAGCTTGTAGGGTGCCATATGTTTCCGGAGGGTTGTGTAGGGTTCCGTAGGGGCCTGTGGTGTTCCCTAGGGGCCTGTAGAGTCTCGTACAGTTCCGTAGGGTCCTGTAGGTTTCCATAAGCGCCCGCAGAGGTCTGAAGGGGCCCGTACTGTGCCGTAAGGATCCATAGGGTTCCGTAGAGCTTCGTAGGTTCCCTAGAGGCCTGTGGAGTACCGCAGGAGCCAGTAGTGTTCCGTAGGGTCCTCTAGGGTTGAGTAAGTGCCCGCAGGAGTCTGTAGGAATCCGTGGGATTCTGTAAGGTTCTGGAGGGTTCTGCAGGGTTCCGTAGGGGCCCGTAGAGTTCCATAGTGGCTGGTAAAGTTCCCTAGGGCCCTGTACCGTTCCGTAACTGCCTGCAAGGGTCTTTAGGCTTCCGTAGGGGCTGGCAGGGTTCCATAAAGTTCCGTGGGTTCCTGCAGAGTTCTGCAAGTGCCCGCAAGGGCCTGTAGGGGCCCACAGTGTTTCTGCCAGGTTCCGTAGAGTTCCGTAGGGGCCATATTTTTCTGTAGTGGCTGGTAGTATTCCGTAGGGGTCTGTAGGTTTCCATAGGCATCTACAGTGTTCTGTAGGAGCCCATAGGGTTTTAGTGAGGTTCCGTTGTGTTGCTAAGGGTCTTGTAGAGTGCTGTCGGGTCCTGGAGTATTCTGTAGGGTTCCAGAGGGCCTCGTAGGGTTCCGTCGAAATCTGAAGGGTTCCCTAGGGGCCCATAGAGTCCCGTAGATTTCCGTAGGGACCTGTAGGGTTGTGTAAGTGCCAGCAGGGGTTGGTAGGAGCTTGTAGGGTGCCATATGTTTCCGGAGGGTTGTGTAGGGTTCCGTAGGGGCCTGTGGTGTTCCCTAGGGGCCTGTAGAGTCTCGTACAGTTCCGTAGGGTCCTGTAGGTTTCCATAAGCGCCTGCAGAGGTCTGAAGGGGCCCATACTGTTCCGTAAGGATCCATAGGGTTCCGTAGAGCTTCGTAGGTTCCCTAGAGGCCTGTGGAGTACCGCAGGAGCCAGTAGTGTTCCGTAGGGTCCTCTAGGGTTGAGTAAGTGCCCGCAGGAGTCTGTAGGAATCCGTGGGATTCTGTAAGGTTCTGGAGGGTTCTGCAGGGTTCTGTAGGGGCCCGTAGAGTTCCGTAGTGGCTGGTAAAGTTCCGTAGGGCCCTGTGGGGTTCTTTATGGACCTGTAGGGTTCCATAGGGGCCTGCAGTGTTCTGTAAGTGCCCGTAGGTGTCTGTACGGGTCTGTAGGGTTCCGTAGGCACCTACAGTGTTCTGTAGGAGCCCATAGGGTTTTAGTGAGGTTCCGTTGTGTTGCTAAGGGTCTTGTAGAGTGCTGTCGGGTCCTGGAGTATTCTGTAGGGTTCCAGAGGGCCTCATAGGGTTCCATCGAAATCTATAGGGTTCCCTAGGGGCCCGTAGAGTCCCGTAGATTTCCGTAGGGGCCTGTAGGGTTGTGTAAGTGCCCGCAGGGGTTGGTAGGAGCTTGTAGGGTGCCATATGTTTCCGGAGGGTTGTGTAGGGTTCCGTAGTGGCCTGTGGTGTTCCCTAGGGGCCTGTAGAGTCTCGTACAGTTCTGTAGGGTCCTGTAGGTTTCCATAAGCGCCCGCAGAGGTCTGAAGGGGCCCGTACTGTGCCGTAAGGATCCATCGGGCTCCGTAGAGCTTCGTAGGTTCCCTAGAGGCCTCTGGAGTACCGCAGGAGCCAGTAGTGTTCCGTAGGGTCCTCTAGGGTTGAGTAAGTGCCCGCAGGAGTCTGTAGGAATCCGTGGGATTCTGTAAGGTTCTGGAGGGTTCTGCAGGGTTCCGTAGGGGCCCGTAGAGTTCCATAGTGGCTGGTAAAGTTCCCTAGGGCCCTGTACCGTTCCGTAACTGCCTGCAAGGGTCTTTAGGCTTCCGTAGGGGCTGGCAGGGTTCCATAAAGTTCCGTGGGTTCCTGCAGAGTTCTGCAAGTGCCCGCAAGGGCCTGTAGGGGCCCACAGTGTTTCTGCCAGGTTCCGTAGAGTTCCGTAGGGGCCATATTTTTCTGTAGTGGCTGGTAGTATTCCGTAGGGGTCTGTAGGTTTCCATAGGCATCTACAGTGTTCTGTAGGAGCCCATAGGGTTTTAGTGAGGTTCCGTTGTGTTGCTAAGGGTCTTGTAGAGTGCTGTCGGGTCCTGGAGTATTCTGTAGGGTTCCAGAGGGCCTCGTAGGGTTCCGTCGAAATCTATAGGGTTCCCTAGGGGCCCATAGAGTCCCGTAGATTGCCGTAGGGACCTGTAGGGTTGTGTAAGTGCTCGCAGGGGTTGGTGGGAGCTTGTAGGGTTCCATAAGTTTCCAGAGGGTTGTGTAGGGTTCCGTAGTGGCCTGTGGTGTTCCCTAAGGGCCTGTAGAGTCTCGTACGGTTCCGTAGGGGCCTGTGGTGTACCCTAGGGCCCTGTAGAGTCTCGTACGGTTCCGTAGGGGCCTGTGGTGTTCCCTAAGGGCCTGTAGAGTCTCGTACGGTTCCGTAGGGTCCTGTGGTGTTCCCTAGGGGCCTATAGAGTCTCGTACAGTTCCGTAGGGTCCTGTAGGTTTCCATAAGCGCCCGCAGAGGTCTGAATGGGCCCGTACTGTTCCGTAAGGATCCATAGGGCTCCGTAGAGCTTCGTAGGTTCCCTAGAGGCCTCTGGAGTACCGCAGGAGCCAGTAGTGTTCTGTAGGGGCCCGTAAGGTTCCTTCCATAGGAGCTGGCAGTGTTCCGTAGGGTCCTCTAGGGTTGAGTAAGTGCCCGCAGGAGTCTGTAGGAATCCGTGGGATTCTGTAAGGTTCTGCAGGGTTCCGTAGGGGCCCGTAGAGTTCCGTAGTGGCTGGTAAAGTTCCCTAGGGCCCTGTACCGTTCCGTAACTGCCTGCAAGGGTCTTTAGGCTTCCGTAAGGGCTGGTAGGGTTCCATAAAGTTCCGTGGGTTCCTGCAGAGTTCTGCAAGTGCCCGCAAGGGCCTGTAGGGGCCCACAGTGTTTCTGCCAGGTTCCGTAGAGTTCCGTAGGGGCCATATTTTTCTGTAGTGGCTGGTAGTATTCTGTAGGGGTCTGTAGGGTTCCGTAGGCACCTACAGTGTTCTGTAGGAGCCCATAGGGTTTTAGTGAGGTTCCGTTGTGTTGCTAAGGGTCTTGTAGAGTGCTGTCGGGTCCTGGAGTATTCTGTAGGGTCCCAGAGGGCCTTGTAGGGTTCCGTCGAAATCTGAAGGGTTCCCTAGGGGCCCGTAGAGTCCCATAGATTTCGTAGGGGCCTGTAGGGTTGTTTTAAGCGCCCGCAGAAGTCTTTAGGAGTCTGTGGGATTCTGTCAGATTCCGGAGGGTTCTGCAGGGTTCCGTAGGGACCCGTAGAGTTCCATAGTGGCTGGTAAAGTTCCGTAGGGCCCTGTGGGGTTCTGTATGGACCTGTAGGGTTCCGTAGGGGCCTGCAGTGTTCTGTAAGTGCCCGTAGGTGTCTGTACGGGTCTGTAGGGTTCTGTAGGCACCTACAGTGTTCTGTAGGAGCCCATAGGGTTTTAGTGAGGTTCCGTTGTGTTGCTAAGGGTCTTGTAGAGTGCTGTCGGGTCCTGGAGTATTCTGTAGGGTTCCAGAGGGGCTGGTAGGGTTCTGTCGAAATCTGAAGGGTTCCCTAGGGGCCCGTAGAGTCCCATAGATTTCCGTAGGGGCCTGTAGGGTTGTATAAGTGCCCGCAGGGGTTGGTAGGAGCTTGTAGGGTGCCATATGTTTCCGGAGGGTTGTGTAGGGTTCCGTAGGGGCCTGTGGTGTTCCCTAGGGGCCTGTAGAGTCTCGTACAGTTCCGTAGGGTCCTGTAGGTTTCCATAAGCGCCCGCAGAGGTCTGAAGGGGCCCGTACTGTGCCGTAAGGATCCATAGGGTTCCGTAGAGATTCGTAGGTTCCCTAGAGGCCTGTGGAGTACCGCAGGAGCCAGTAGTGTTCCGTAGGGTCCTCTAGGGTTGAGTAAGTGCCCGCAGGAGTCTGTAGGAATCCGTGGGATTCTGTAAGGTTCTGGAGGGTTCTGCAGGGTTCCGTAGGGGCCCGTAGAGTTCCATAGTGGCTGGTAAAGTTCCCTAGGGCCCTGTACCGTTCCGTAACTGCCTGCAAGGGTCTTTAGGCTTCCGTAGGGGCTGGCAGGGTTCCATAAAGTTCCGTGGGTTCCTGCAGAGTTCTGCAAGTGCCCGCAAGGGCCTGTAGGGGCCCACAGTGTTTCTGCCAGGTTCCGTAGAGTTCCGTAGGGGCCATATTTTTCTGTAGTGGCTGGTAGTATTCCGTAGGGGTCTGTAGGTTTCCATAGGCATCTACAGTGTTCTGTAGGAGCCCATAGGGTTTTAGTGAGGTTCCGTTGTGTTGCTAAGGGTCTTGTAGAGTGCTGTCGGGTCCTGGAGTATTCTGTAGGGTTCCAGAGGGCCTCGTAGGGTTCCGTCGAAATCTATAGGGTTCCCTAGGGGCCCATAGAGTCCCGTAGATTGCCGTAGGGACCTGTAGGGTTGTGTAAGTGCTCGCAGGGGTTGGTGGGAGCTTGTAGGGTTCCATAAGTTTCCAGAGGGTTGTGTAGGGTTCCGTAGTGGCCTGTGGTGTTCCCTAAGGGCCTGTAGAGTCTCGTACGGTTCCGTAGGGGCCTGTAGGTTTCCATAAGCGCCCGCAGAGGTCTGAATGGGCCCGTACTGTTCCGTGAGGATCCATAGGGCTCCGTAGAGCTTCGTAGGTTCCCTAGAGGCCTGTGGAGTACCGCAGGAGCCAGTAGTGTTCTGTAGGGGCCCGTAGGGTTCCTTCAATAGGGGCTGGCAGTGTTCCGTAGGGGCCTGTACGGTTGTGTAGGTGCCCGCAGAAGTCTGTAGGAGTCTGTGGGATTCTGTAAGGGTCTGGAGGGTTCTGCAGGGTTCCGTAGGGACCCGTAGAGTTCCGTAGTGGCTGGTAAAGTTCCGTAGGGCCCTGTGGGGTTCTTTATGGACCTGTAGGGTTCCGTAGGGGCCTGCAGTGTTCTGTAAGTGCCCGTAGGTGTCTGTACGGGCATGTACGGTTCTGTAGGCACCTACAGTGTTCTGTAGGAGCCCATAGGGTTTTAGTGAGGTTCCGTTGTGTTGCTAAGGGTCTTGTAGAGTGCTGTCGGGTCCTGGAGTATTCTGTAGGGTCCCAGAGGGCCTTGTAGGGTTCCGTCGAAATCTGAAGGGTTCCCTAGGGGCCCGTAGAGTCCCATAGATTTCCGTAGGGGCCTGTAGGGTTGTTTAAGCGCCCGCAGAAGTCTTTAGGAGTCTGTGGGATTCTGTCAGATTCCGGAGGGTTCTGCAGGGTTCCGTAGGGACCCGTAGAGTTCCATAGTGGCTGGTAAAGTTCCGTAGGGCCCTGTGGGGTTCTGTATGGACCTGTAGGGTTCCGTAGGGGCCTGCAGTGTTCTGTAAGTGCCCGTAGGTGTCTGTACGGGTCTGTAGGGTTCCGTAGGCACCTACAGTGTTCTGTAGGAGCCCATAGGGTTTTAGTGAGGTTCCGTTGTGTTGCTAAGGGTCTTGTAGAGTGCTGTCGGGTCCTGGAGTATTCTGTAGGGTTCCAGCGGGGCTGGTAGGGTTCTGTCGAAATCTGAAGGGTTCCCTAGGGGCCCGTAGAGTCCCATAGATTTCCGTAGGGGCCTGTAGGGTTGTATAAGTGCCCGCAGGGGTTGGTAGGAGCTTGTAGGGTGCCATATGTTTCCGGAGGGTTGTGTAGGGTTCCGTAGGGGCCTGTGGTGTTCCCTAGGGGCCTGTAGAGTCTCGTACAGTTCCGTAGGGTCCTGTAGGTTTCCATAAGCGCCTGCAGAGGTCTGAAGGGGCCCGTACTGTGCCGTAAGGATCCATAGGGTTCCGTAGAGCTTCGTAGTTTCCCTAGAGGCCTGTGGAGTACCGCAGGAGCCAGTAGTGTTCCGTAGGGTCCTCTAGGGTTGAGTAAGTGCCCGCAGGAGTCTGTAGGAATCCGTGGGATTCTGTAAGGTTCTGGAGGGTTCTGCAGGGTTCCGTAGGGGCCCGTAGAGTTCCGTAGTGGCTGGTAAAGTTCCCTAGGGCCCTGTACCGTTCCGTAACTGCCTGCAAGGGTCTTTAGGCTTCCGTAGGGGCTGGCAGGGTTCCATAAAGTTCCGTGGGTTCCTGCAGAGTTCTGCAAGTGCCCGCAAGGGCCTGTAGGGGCCCACAGTGTTTCTGCCAGGTTCCGTAGAGTTCCGTAGGGGCCATATTTTTCTGTAGTGGCTGGTAGTATTCCGTAGGGGTCTGTAGGTTTCCGTAGGCATCTACAGTGTTCTGTAGGAGCCCATAGGGTTTTAGTGAGGTTCCGTTGTGTTGCTAAGGGTCTTGTAGAGTGCTGTCGGGTCCTGGAGTATTCTGTAGGGTTCCAGAGGGCCTTGTAGGGTTCCGTCGAAATCTGAAGGGTTCCCTAGGGGCCCGTAGAGTCCCATAGATTTCCGTAGGGGCCTGTAGGGTTGTTTAAGTGCCCGCAGAAGTCTGTAGGAGTCTGTGGGATTCTGTCAGATTCCGGAGGGTTCTGCAGGGTTCCGTAGGGACCCGTAGAGTTCCATAGTGGCTGGTAAAGTTCCGTAGGGCCCTGTGGGGTTCTGTATGGACCTGTAGGGTTCCGTAGGGGCCTGCAGTGTTCTGTAAGTGCCCGTAGGTGTCTGTACGGGTCTGTAGGGTTCCGTAGGCACCTGCAGTGTTCTGTAGGAGCCCATAGGGTTTTAGTGAGGTTCCGTTGTGTTGCTAAGGGTCTTGTAGAGTGCTGTCGGGTCCTGGAGTATTCTGTAGGGTTCCAGAGGGGCTCGTAGGGTTCCGTCGAAATCTGTAGGGTTCCCTAGGGGCCCATAGAGTCCCGTAGATTGCCGTAGGGACCTGTAGGGTTGTGTAAGTGCTCGCAGGGGTTGGTAGGAGCTTGTAGGGTTCCATAAGTTTCCAGAGGGTTGTGTAGGGTTCCGTAGGGGCCTGTGGTGTTCCCTAAGGGCCTGTAGAGTCTCGTACGGTTCCGTAGGGGCCTGTGGTGTTCCCTAGGGGCCTGTAGAGTCTCGTACAGTTCCGTAGGGTCCTGTTGGTTTCCATAAGCGCCCGCAGAGGTCTGAAGGGGCCCGTACTGTGCCGTAAGGATCCATAGGGTTCCGTAGAGCTTCGTAGGTTCCCTAGAGGCCTGTGGAGTACCGCAGGAGCCAGTAGTGTTCCGTAGGGTCCTCTAGGGTTGAGTAAGTGCCCGCAGGAGTCTGTAGGAATCCGTGGGATTCTGTAAGGTTCTGGAGGGTTCTGCAGGGTTCCGTAGGGGCCCGTAGAGTTCCGTAGTGGCTGGTAAAGTTCCCTAGGGCCCTGTACCGTTCCGTAACTGCCTGCAAGGGTCTTTAGGCTTCCGTAAGGGCTGGTAGGGTTCCATAAAGTTCCGTGGGTTCCTGCAGAGTTCTGCAAGTGCCCGCAAGGGCCTGTAGGGGCCCACAGTGTTTCTGCCAGGTTCCGTAGAGTTCCGTAGGGGCCATATTTTTCTGTAGTGGCTGGTAGTATTCTGTAGGGGTCTGTAGGTTTCCGTAGGCACCTGCAGTGTTCTGTAGGAGCCCATAGGGTTTTAGTGAGGTTCCGTTGTGTTGCTAAGGGTCTTGTAGAGTGCTGTCGGGTCCTGGAGTATTCTGTAGGGTTCCAGAGGGGCTCGTAGGGTTCCATCGAAATCTATAGGGTTCCCTAGGGGCCCATAGAGTCCCGTAGATTGCCGTAGGGACCTGTAGGGTTGTGTAAGTGCTCGCAGGGGTTGGTAGGAGCTTGTAGGGTTCCATAAGTTTCCAGAGGGTTGTGTAGGGTTCCGTAGGGGCCTGTGGTGTTCCCTAGGGGCCTGTAGAGTCTCGTACAGTTCTGTAGGGTCCTGTAGGTTTCCATAAGCGCCCGCAGAGGTCTGAATGGGCCCGTACTGTTCCGTGAGGATCCATAGGGCTCCGTAGAGCTTCGTAGGTTCCCTAGAGGCCTCTGGAGTACCGCAGGAGCCAGTAGTGTTCCGTAGGGTCCTCTAGGGTTGAGTAAGTGCCCGCAGGAGTCTGTAGGAATCCGTGGGATTCTGTCAGATTCCGGAGGGTTCTGCAGGGTTCCGTAGGGACCCGTAGAGTTCCATAGTGGCTGGTAAAGTTCCGTAGGGCCCTGTGGGGTTCTGTATGGACCTGTAGGGTTCCGTAGGGGCCTGCAGTGTTCTGTAAGTGCCCGTAGGTGTCTGTACGGGTCTGTAGGGTTCCGTAGGCACCTACAGTGTTCTGTAGGAGCCCATAGGGTTTTAGTGAGGTTCCGTTGTGTTGCTAAGGGTCTTGTAGAGTGCTGTCGGGTCCTGGAGTATTCTGTAGGGTTCCAGAGGGCCTCGTAGGGTTCCGTCGAAATCTGTAGGGTTCCCTAGGGGCCCGTAGAGTCCCGTAGATTTCTGTAGGGACCTGTAGGGTTGTGTAAGTGCCAGCAGGGGTTGGTAGGAGCTTGTAGGGTGCCATATGTTTCCGGAGGGTTGTGTAGGGTTCCGTAGGGGCCTGTGGTGTTCCCTAGGGGCCTGTAGAGTCTCGTACAGTTCCGTAGGGTCCTGTAGGTTTCCATAAGCGCCCGCAGAGGTCTGAAGGGGCTTGTACTGTTCCGTAAGGATCCATAGGGTTCCGTAGAGCTTCGTAGGTTCCCTAGAGGCCTGTGGAGTACCGCAGGAGCCAGTAGTGTTCCGTAGGGTCCTCTAGGGTTGAGTAAGTGCCCGCAGGAGTCTGTAGGAATCCGTGGGATTCTGTAAGGTTCTGGAGGGTTCTGCAGGGTTCTGTAGGGGCCCGTAGAGTTCCGTAGTGGCTGGTAAAGTTCCGTAGGTCCCTGTGGGGTTCTGTATGGACCTGTAGGGTTCCGTAGGGGACTGCAGTGTTCTGTAAGTGCCCGTAGGTGTCTGTACGGGTCTGTAGGGTTCCGTAGGCACCTGCAGTGTTCTGTAGGAGCCCATAGGGTTTTAGTGAGGTTCCGTTGTGTTGCTAAGGGTCTTGTAGAGTGCTGTCAGGTCCTGGAGTATTCTGTAGGGTTCCAGAGGGGCTCGTAGGGTTCCGTCGAAATCTGTAGGGTTCCCTAGGGGCCCATAGAGTCCCGTAGATTGCCGTAGGGACCTGTAGGGTTGTGTAAGTGCTCGCAGGGGTTGGTAGGAGCTTGTAGGGTTCCATAAGTTTCCAGAGGGTTGTGTAGGGTTCCGTAGGGGCCTGTGGTGTTCCCTAAGGGCCTGTAGAGTCTCGTACGGTTCCGTAGGGGCCTGTGGTGTTCCCTAGGGGCCTGTAGAGTCTCGTACAGTTCCGTAGGGTCCTGTAGGTTTCCATAAGCGCCCGCAGAGGTCTGAATGGGCCCTTACTGTTCCGTAAGGATCCATAGGGCTCCGTAGAGCTTCGTAGGTTCCCTAGAGGCCTCTGGAGTACCGCAGGAGCCAGTAGTGTTCTGTAGGGGCCCGTAAGGTTCCTTCCATAGGAGCTGGCAGTGTTCCGTAGGGTCCTCTAGGGTTGAGTAAGTGCCCGCAGGAGTCTGTAGGAATCCTTTGGATTCTGTAAGGTTCTGCAGGGTTCCGTAGGGGCCCGTAGAGTTCCGTAGTGGCTGGTAAAGTTCCCTAGGGCCCTGTACCGTTCCGTAACTGCCTGCAAGGGTCTTTAGGCTTCCGTAAGGGCTGGTAGGGTTCCATAAAGTTCCGTGGGTTCCTGCAGAGTTCTGCAAGTGCCCGCAAGGGCCTGTAGGGGCCCACAGTGTTTCTGCCAGGTTCCGTAGAGTTCCGTAGGGGCCATATTTTTCTGTAGTGGCTGGTAGTATTCTGTAGGGGTCTGTAGGTTTCCGTAGGCACCTACAGTGTTCTGTAGGAGCCCATAGGGTTTTAGTGAGGTTCCGTTGTGTTGCTAAGGGTCTTGTAGAGTGCTGTCGGGTCCTGGAGTATTCTGTAGGGTTCCAGAGGGGCTCGTAGGGTTCCATCGAAATCTATAGGGTTCCCTAGGGGCCCATAGAGTCCCGTAGATTTCCGTAGGGGCCTGTAGGGTTGTGTAAGTGCCCGCAGGGGTTGGTAGGAGCTTGTAGGGTGCCATATGTTTCCGGAGGGTTGTGTAGGGTTCCGTAGGGGCCTGTGGTGTTCCCTAGGGGCCTGTAGAGTCTCGTACAGTTCCGTAGGGTCCTGTAGGTTTCCATAAGCGCCCGCAGAGGTCTGAAGGGGCCCGTACTGTGCCGTAAGGATCCATAGGGTTCCGTAGAGCTTCGTAGGTTCCCTAGAGGCCTCTGGAGTACCGCAGGAGCCAGTAGTGTTCCGTAGGGTCCTCTAGGGTTGAGTAAGTGCCCGCAGGAGTCTGTAGGAATCCGTGGGATTCTGTAAGGTTCTGGAGGGTTCTGCAGGGTTCCGTAGGGGCCCGTAGAGTTCCGTAGTGGCTGGTAAAGTTCCGTAGGGCCCTGTGGGGTTCTGTATGGACCTGTAGGGTTCCATAGGGGCCTGCAGTGTTCTGTAAGTGCCCGTAGGTGTCTGTACGGGTCTGTAGGGTTCCGTAGGCACCTACAGTGTTCTGTAGGAGCCCATAGGGTTTTAGTGAGGTTCCGTTGTGTTGCTAAGGGTCTTGTAGAGTGCTGTCGGGTCCTGGAGTATTCTGTAGGGTTCCAGAGGGCCCCGTAGTGTTCCGTCGAAATCTGAAGGGTTCCCTAGGGGCCCGTAGAGTCCCATTGATTTCCGTAGGGGCCTGTAGGTTTGTTTAAGTGCCCGCAGAAGTCTGTAGGAGTCTGTGGGATTCTGTCAGATTCCGGAGGGTTCTGCAGGGTTCCGTAGGGACCCGTAGAGTTCCATAGTGGCTGGTAAAGTTCCGTAGGGCCCTGTGGGGTTCTGTATGGACCTGTAGGGTTCCGTAGGGGCCTGCAGTGTTCTGTAAGTGCCCGTAGGTGTCTGTACGGGTCTGTAGGGTTCCGTAGGCACCTGCAGTGTTCTGTAGGAGCCCATAGGGTTTTAGTGAGGTTCCGTTGTGTTGCTAAGGGTCTTGTAGAGTGCTGTCGGGTCCTGGAGTATTCTGTAGGGTTCCAGAGGGGCTCGTAGGGTTCCGTCGAAATCTGTAGGGTTCCCTAGGGGCCCATAGAGTCCCGTAGATTGCCGTAGGGACCTGTAGGGTTGTGTAAGTGCTCGCAGGGGTTGGTGGGAGCTTGTAGGGTTCCATAAGTTTCCAGAGGGTTGTGTAGGGTTCCGTAGGGGCCTGTGGTGTTCCCTAAGGGCCTGTAGAGTCTCGTACGGTTCCGTAGGGGCCTGTGGTGTACCCTAGGGGCCTGTAGAGTCTCGTATGGTTCCGTAGGGGCCTGTGGTGTTCCGTAGGGGCCTGTAAAGTCTCGTACAGTTCCGTAGGGTCCTGTTGGTTTCCATAAGCGCCCGCAGAGGTCTGAAGGGGCCCGTACTGTTCCGTAAGGATCCATAGGGTTCCGTAGAGCTTCGTAGGTTCCCTAGAGGCCTCTGGAGTACCGCAGGAGCCAGTAGTGTTCTGTAGGGGCCCGTAGGGTTCCTTCCATAGGAGCTGGCAGTGTTCCGTACGGTCCTCTAGGGTTGAGTAAGTGCCCGCAGGAGTCTGTAGGAATCCGTGGGATTCTGTAAGGTTCTGCAGGGTTCTGCAGGGTTCCGTAGAGTTCCGTAGTGGCTGGTAAAGTTCCCTAGGGCCCTGTACCATTCCGTAACTGCCTGCAAGGGTCTTTAGGCTTCCGTAAGGGCTGGTAGGGTTCCATAAAGTTCCGTGGGTTCCTGCAGAGTTCTGCAAGTGCCCGCAAGGGCCTGTAGGGGCCCACAGTGTTTCTGCCAGGTTCCGTAGAGTTCCGTAGGGGCCATATTTTTCTGTAGTGGCTGGTAGTATTCCGTAGGGTCCTGTAGGTTTCCATAAGCGCCCGCAGAGGTCTGAATGGGCCCGTACTGTTCCGTGAGGATCCATAGGGCTCCGTAGAGCTTCGTAGGTTCCCTAGAGGCCTGTGGAGTACCGCAGGAGCCAGTAGTGTTCTGTAGGGGCCCGTAGGGTTCCTTCAATAGGGGCTGGCAGTGTTCCGTAGGGGCCTGTACGGTTGTGTAAGTGCCCGCAGAAGTCTGTAGGAGTCTGTGGGATTCTGTAAGGTTCTGGAGGGTTCTGCAGGGTTCCGTAGGGACCCGTAGAGTTCCGTAGTGGCTGGTAAAGTTCCGTAGGGCCCTGTGGGGTTCTGTATGGACCTGTAGGGTTCCGTAGGGGCCTGCAGGGTTCCGTAAGTGCCCGCAGGTGTCTGTAGGGTTCCGTAGGGGTCTGTAGGGTTCCGTAGGCACCTGCAGTGTTCTGTAGGAGCCCATAGGGTTTTAGTGAGGTTCCGTTGTGTTGCTAAGGGTCTTGTAGAGTGCTGTCGGGTCCTGGAGTATTCTGTAGGGTTCCAGAGGGCCTCGTAGGGTTCCGTCGAAATCTGTAGGGTTCCCTAGGGGCCCATAGAGTCCCGTAGATTGCCGTAGGGACCTGTAGGGTTGTGTAAGTGCCCGCAGGGGTTGGTAGGAGCTTGTAGGGTGCCATATGTTTCCGGAGGGTTGTGTAGGGTTCCGTAGGGGCCTGTGGTGTTCCCTAGGGGCCTGTAGAGTCTCGTACAGTTCCGTAGGGTCCTGTAGGTTTCCATAAGCGCCCGCAGAGGTCTGAAGGGGCCCATACTGTTCCGTAAGGATCCATAGGGTTCCGTAGAGCTTCGTAGGTTCCCTAGAGGCCTGTGGAGTACCGCAGGAGCCAGTAGTGTTCCGTAGGGTCCTCTAGGGTTGAGTAAGTGCCCGCAGGAGTCTGTAGGAATCCGTGGGATTCTGTAAGGTTCTGGAGGGTTCTGCAGGGTTCTGTAGGGGCCCGTAGAGTTCCGTAGTGGCTGGTAAAGTTCCGTAGGGTCCTGTGGGGTTCTGTATGGACCTGTAGGGTTCCATAGGGGCCTGCAGTGTTCTGTAAGTGCCCGTAGGTGTCTGTACGGTTCTGTAGGGTTCCGTAGGCACCTACAGTGTTCTGTAGGAGCCCATAGGGTTTTAGTGAGGTTCCGTTGTGTTGCTAAGGGTCTTGTAGAGTGCTGTCGGGTCCTGGAGTATTCTGTAGGGTTCCAGAGGGCCTTGTAGTGTTCCGTCGAAATCTGAAGGGTTCCCTAGGGGCCCGTAGAGTCCCATAGATTTCCGTAGGGGCCTGTAGGGTTGTTTAAGTGCCCGCAGAAGTCTGTAGGAGTCTGTGGGATTCTGTCAGATTCCGGAGAGTTCTGCAGGGTTCCGTAGGGACCCGTAGAGTTCCATAGTGGCTGGTAAAGTTCCGTAGGGCCCTGTGGGGTTCTGTATGGACCTGTAGGGTTCCGTAGGGGCCTGCAGTGTTCTGTAAGTGCCCGTAGGTGTCTGTACGGGTCTGTAGGGTTCCGTAGGCACCTACAGTGTTCTGTAGGAGCCCATAGGGTTTTAGTGAGGTTCCGTTGTGTTGCTAAGGGTCTTGTAGAGTGCTGTCGGGTCCTGGAGTATTCTGTAGGGTTCCAGAGGGCCTTGTAGGGTTCCGTCGAAATCTGAAGGGTTCCCTAGGGGCCTGTAGAGTCCCATAGATTTCCGTAGGGGCCTGTAGGGTTGTTTAAGTGCCCGCAGAAGTCTGTAGGAGTCTGTGGGATTCTGTCAGATTCCGGAGAGTTCTGCAGGGTTCCGTAGGGACCCGTAGAGTTCCATAGTGGCTGGTAAAGTTCCGTAGGGCCCTGTGGGGTTCTGTATGGACCTGTAGGGTTCCGTAGGGGCCTGCAGGGTTCTGTAAGTGCCCGTAGGTGTCTGTACGGGTCTGTAGGGTTCCGTAGGCACCTACAGTGTTCTGTAGGAGCCCATAGGGTTTTAGTGAGGTTCCGTTGTGTTGCTAAGGGTCTTGTAGAGTGCTGTCGGGTCCTGGAGTATTCTGTAGGGTTCCAGAGGGGCTCGTAGGGTTCCATCGAAATCTATAGGGTTCCCTAGGGGCCCATAGAGTCCCGTAGATTTCCGTAGGGGCCTGTAGGGTTGTGTAAGTGCCCGCAGGGGTTGGTAGGAGCTTGTAGGGTGCCATATGTTTCCGGAGGGTTGTGTAGGGTTCCGTAGGGGCCTGTGGTGTTCCCTAGGGGCCTGTAGAGTCTCGTACAGTTCCGTAGGGTCCTGTAGGTTTCCATAAGCGCCCGCAGAGGTCTGAAGGGGCCCGTACTGTGCCGTAAGGATCCATAGGGTTCCGTAGAGCTTCGTAGGTTCCCTAGAGGCCTCTGGAGTACCGCAGGAGCCAGTAGTGTTCCGTAGGGTCCTCTAGGGTTGAGTAAGTGCCCGCAGGAGTCTGTAGGAATCCGTGGGATTCTGTAAGGTTCTGGAGGGTTCTGCAGGGTTCCGTAGGGGCCCGTAGAGTTCCGTAGTGGCTGGTAAAGTTCCGTAGGGCCCTGTGGGGTTCTGTATGGACCTGTAGGGTTCCATAGGGGCCTGCAGTGTTCTGTAAGTGCCCGTAGGTGTCTGTACGGGTCTGTAGGGTTCCGTAGGCACCTACAGTGTTCTGTAGGAGCCCATAGGGTTTTAGTGAGGTTCCGTTGTGTTGCTAAGGGTCTTGTAGAGTGCTGTCGGGTCCTGGAGTATTCTGTAGGGTTCCAGAGGGCCCCGTAGTGTTCCGTCGAAATCTGAAGGGTTCCCTAGGGGCCCGTAGAGTCCCATTGATTTCCGTAGGGGCCTGTAGGTTTGTTTAAGTGCCCGCAGAAGTCTGTAGGAGTCTGTGGGATTCTGTCAGATTCCGGAGGGTTCTGCAGGGTTCCGTAGGGACCCGTAGAGTTCCATAGTGGCTGGTAAAGTTCCGTAGGGCCCTGTGGGGTTCTGTATGGACCTGTAGGGTTCCGTAGGGGCCTGCAGTGTTCTGTAAGTGCCCGTAGGTGTCTGTACGGGTCTGTAGGGTTCCGTAGGCACCTGCAGTGTTCTGTAGGAGCCCATAGGGTTTTAGTGAGGTTCCGTTGTGTTGCTAAGGGTCTTGTAGAGTGCTGTCGGGTCCTGGAGTATTCTGTAGGGTTCCAGAGGGGCTCGTAGGGTTCCGTCGAAATCTGTAGGGTTCCCTAGGGGCCCATAGAGTCCCGTAGATTGCCGTAGGGACCTGTAGGGTTGTGTAAGTGCTCGCAGGGGTTGGTGGGAGCTTGTAGGGTTCCATAAGTTTCCAGAGGGTTGTGTAGGGTTCCGTAGGGGCCTGTGGTGTTCCCTAAGGGCCTGTAGAGTCTCGTACGGTTCCGTAGGGGCCTGTGGTGTACCCTAGGGGCCTGTAGAGTCTCGTATGGTTCCGTAGGGGCCTGTGGTGTTCCGTAGGGGCCTGTAAAGTCTCGTACAGTTCCGTAGGGTCCTGTTGGTTTCCATAAGCGCCCGCAGAGGTCTGAAGGGGCCCGTACTGTTCCGTAAGGATCCATAGGGTTCCGTAGAGCTTCGTAGGTTCCCTAGAGGCCTCTGGAGTACCGCAGGAGCCAGTAGTGTTCTGTAGGGGCCCGTAGGGTTCCTTCCATAGGAGCTGGCAGTGTTCCGTACGGTCCTCTAGGGTTGAGTAAGTGCCCGCAGGAGTCTGTAGGAATCCGTGGGATTCTGTAAGGTTCTGCAGGGTTCTGCAGGGTTCCGTAGAGTTCCGTAGTGGCTGGTAAAGTTCCCTAGGGCCCTGTACCATTCCGTAACTGCCTGCAAGGGTCTTTAGGCTTCCGTAAGGGCTGGTAGGGTTCCATAAAGTTCCGTGGGTTCCTGCAGAGTTCTGCAAGTGCCCGCAAGGGCCTGTAGGGGCCCACAGTGTTTCTGCCAGGTTCCGTAGAGTTCCGTAGGGGCCATATTTTTCTGTAGTGGCTGGTAGTATTCCGTAGGGTCCTGTAGGTTTCCATAAGCGCCCGCAGAGGTCTGAATGGGCCCGTACTGTTCCGTGAGGATCCATAGGGCTCCGTAGAGCTTCGTAGGTTCCCTAGAGGCCTGTGGAGTACCGCAGGAGCCAGTAGTGTTCTGTAGGGGCCCGTAGGGTTCCTTCAATAGGGGCTGGCAGTGTTCCGTAGGGGGGCCTGTACGGTTGTGTAAGTGCCCGCAGAAGTCTGTAGGAGTCTGTGGGATTCTGTAAGGTTCTGGAGGGTTCTGCAGGGTTCCGTAGGGACCCGTAGAGTTCCGTAGTGGCTGGTAAAGTTCCGTAGGGCCCTGTGGGGTTCTGTATGGACCTGTAGGGTTCCGTAGGGGCCTGCAGGGTTCCGTAAGTGCCCGCAGGTGTCTGTAGGGTTCCGTAGGGGTCTGTAGGGTTCCGTAGGCACCTGCAGTGTTCTGTAGGAGCCCATAGGGTTTTAGTGAGGTTCCGTTGTGTTGCTAAGGGTCTTGTAGAGTGCTGTCGGGTCCTGGAGTATTCTGTAGGGTTCCAGAGGGCCTCGTAGGGTTCCGTCGAAATCTGTAGGGTTCCCTAGGGGCCCATAGAGTCCCGTAGATTGCCGTAGGGACCTGTAGGGTTGTGTAAGTGCCCGCAGGGGTTGGTAGGAGCTTGTAGGGTGCCATATGTTTCCGGAGGGTTGTGTAGGGTTCCGTAGGGGCCTGTGGTGTTCCCTAGGGGCCTGTAGAGTCTCGTACAGTTCCGTAGGGTCCTGTAGGTTTCCATAAGCGCCCGCAGAGGTCTGAAGGGGCCCATACTGTTCCGTAAGGATCCATAGGGTTCCGTAGAGCTTCGTAGGTTCCCTAGAGGCCTGTGGAGTACCGCAGGAGCCAGTAGTGTTCCGTAGGGTCCTCTAGGGTTGAGTAAGTGCCCGCAGGAGTCTGTAGGAATCCGTGGGATTCTGTAAGGTTCTGGAGGGTTCTGCAGGGTTCTGTAGGGGCCCGTAGAGTTCCGTAGTGGCTGGTAAAGTTCCGTAGGGTCCTGTGGGGTTCTGTATGGAACCCTG
>NW_027414788.1:0-55441 GCF_964106895.1 Numenius arquata
CTGCGGGCACTTACACAACCCTACAGGTCCCTACGGAAATCTACGGGACTCTATGGGCCCCTAGGGAACCCTATAGATTTCGATGGAACCCTACGAGCCCCTCTGGAACCCTACAGAATACTCCAGGACCCGACAGCACTCTACAAGACCCTTAGCAACACAACGGAACCTCACTAAAACCCTATGGGCTCCTACAGAACACTGTAGGCGCCTACGGAAACCTACAGACCCCTACAGAATACTACCAGCCACTACAGAAAAATATGGCCCCTACGGAACTCTACGGAACCTGGCAGAAACACTGTGGGCCCCTACAGGACCCTTGCGGGCACTTGCAGAACTCTGCAGGAACCCACGGAACTTTATGGAACCCTACCAGCCCCTACGGAAGCGTAAAGACCCTTGCAGGCAGTTACGGAACGGTACAGGGCCCTAGGGAACTTTACCAGCCACTACGGAACTCTACGGGCCCCTACGGAACCCTGCAGAACCCTCCAGAACCTTACAGAATCCCACGGATTCCTACAGACTCCTGCGGGCACTTACTCAACCCTAGAGGACCCTACGGAACACTGCCAGCTCCTATGGAAGGAACCCTACGGGCCCCTACAGAACACTACTGGCTCCTGCGGTACTCCAGAGGCCTCTAGGGAACCTACGAAGCTCTACGGAGCCCTATGGATCCTTACGGCACAGTACGGGCCCCTTCAGACCTCTGCGGGCGCTTATGGAAACCTACAGGACCCTACAGAACTGTACGAGACTCTACAGGCCCCTAGGGAACACCACAGGCCCCTACGGAACCCTACACAACCCTCCGGAAACATATGGCACCCTACAAGCTCCTACCAACCCCTGCGGGCACTTACACAACCCTACAGGCCCCTACGGCAATCTACGGGACTCTATGGGCCCCTAGGGAACCCTACAGATTTCGACGGAACCCTACGAGCCCCTCTGGAACCCTACAGAATACTCCAGGACCTGACAGCACTCTACAAGACCCTTAGCAACACAACGGAACCTCACTAAAACCCTATGGGCTCCTACAGAACACTGCAGGTGCCTACGGAACCCTACAGACCCCTACGGAACCCTACAGACACCTGCGGGCACTTACGGAACCCTGCAGGCCCCTACGGAACCCTACAGGTCCATACAGAAGCCCACAGGGCCCTACGGAACTTTACCAGCCACTACGGAACTCTACGGGCCCCTACGGAACCCTGCAGAACCCTCCAGAACCTTACAGAATCCCACGGATTCCTACAGACTCCTGCGGGCACTTACTCAACCCTAGAGGACCCTACGGAACACTGCCAGCTCCTATGGAAGGAACCCTACGGGCCCCTAGAGAACACTACTGGCTCCTGCGGTACTCCAGAGGCCTCTAGGGAACCTACGAAGCTCTACGGAATCCTATGGATCCTTACGGCACAGTACGGGCCCCTTCAGACCTCTGCGGGCGCTTATGGAAACCTACAGGACCCTACAGAACTGTACGAGACTCTACAGGCCCCTAGGGAACACCACAGGCCCCTACGGAACCCTACACAACCCTCCGGAAACATATGGCACCCTACAAGCTCCTACCAACCCCTGCGGGCACTTACACAACCCTACAGGCCCCTACGGAAATCTATGGGACTCTATGGGCCCCTAGGGAACCCTACAGATTTCGACGGAACCCTACGAGCCCCTCTGGAACCCTACAGAATACTCCAGGACCTGACAGCACTCTACAAGACCCTTAGCAACACAACGGAACCTCACTAAAACCCTATGGGCTCCTACAGAACACTGCAGGTGCCTACGGAACCCTACAGACCCCTACGGAACCCTACAGACACCTGCGGGCACTTACGGAACCCTGCAGGCCCCTACGGAACCCTACAGGTCCATACAGAACCCCACAGGGCCCTACGGAACTTTACCAGCCACTACGGAACTCTACGGGCCCCTACGGAACCCTGCAGAACCCTCCGGAACCTTACAGAATCCCACAGACTCCTACAGACTTCTGCGGGCACTTACACAACCCTACAGGTCCCTACGGAAATCTACGGGACTCTATGGGCCCCTAGGGAACCCTATAGATTTCGATGGAACCCTACGAGCCCCTCTGGAACCCTACAGAATACTCCAGGACCCGACAGCACTCTACAAGACCCTTAGCAACACAACGGAACCTCACTAAAACCCTATGGGCTCCTACAGAACACTGTAGGCGCCTATGGAAACCTACAGACCCCTACAGAATACTACCAGCCACTACAGAAAAATATGGCCCCTACGGAACTCTACGGAACCTGGCAGAAACACTGTGGGCCCCTACAGGCCCTTGCGGGCACTTGCAGAACTCTGCAGGAACCCACGGAACTTTATGGAACCCTACCAGCCCCTACGGAAGCCTAAAGACCCTTGCAGGCAGTTACGGAACGGTACAGGGCCCTAGGGAACTTTACCAGCCACTACGGAACTCTACGGGCCCCTACGGAACCCTGCAGAACCCTCCAGAACCTTACAGAATCCCACGGATTCCTACAGACTCCTGCGGGCACTTACTCAACCCTAGAGGACCCTACGGAACACTGCCAGCTCCTATGGAAGGAACCCTACGGGCCCCTACAGAACACTACTGGCTCCTGCGGTACTCCACAGGCCTCTAGGGAACCTACGAAGCTCTACGGAACCCTATGGATCCTTACGGAACAGTACGGGCCCCTTCAGACCTCTGCGGGCGCTTATGGAAACCTACAGGACCCTACGGAACTGTACGAGACTCTACAGGCCCCTAGGGAACACTACAGGCCCCTACGGAACTGTACGAGACTCTACAGGCCCCTAGGGAACACCACAGGCCCCTACGGAACCCTACACAACCCTCCGGAAACATATGGCACCCTACAAGCTCCTACCAACCCCTGCGGGCACTTACACAACCCTAGAGGCCCCTACGGAAATCTATGGGACTCTACGGGCCCCTAGGGAACCCTATGGATTTCAATGGAACCCTACCAGCCCCTCTGGAACCCTACAGAATACTCCAGGACCCGACAGCACTCTACAAGACCCTTAGCAACACAACGGAACCTCACTAAAACCCTATGGGCTCCTACAGAATACTGCAGGTGCCAACGGAACCCTACAGACACCTACGGGCACTTACAGAACACTGCAGGCCCCTACGGAACCCTACAGGTCCATACAGAACCCCACAGGGCCCTACGGAACTTTACCAGCCACTACGGAACTCTACGGGCCCCTACGGAACCCTGCAGAACCCTCCGGAACCTTACAGAATCCCACAGACTCCTACAGACTTCTGCGGGCACTTACACAACCCTACAGGCCCCTACGGAACACTGCCAGCCCCTATGGAAGGAACCCTACGGGCCCCTACAGAACACTACTGGCTCCTGCGGTACTCCACAGGCCTCTAGGGAACCTACGAAGCTCTACGGAGCCCTATGGATCCTTACGGAACAGTACGGGCCCCTTCAGACCTCTGCGGGCACTTATGGAAACCTACAGGACCCTACGGAACTGTACGAGACTCTACAGGCCCCTAGGGAACACCACAGGCCCCTACGGAACCGTACGAGACTCTACAGGCCCCTAGGGAACACCACAGGCCCCTACGGAACCCTACACAACCCTCTGGAAACTTATGGAACCCTACAAGCTCCTACCAACCCCTGCGAGCACTTACACAACCCTACAGGTCCCAACGGCAATCTACGGGACTCTATGGGCCCCTAGGGAACCCTACAGATTTCGACGGAACCCTACGAGCCCCTCTGGAACCCTACAGAATACTCCAGGACCCGACAGCACTCTACAAGACCCTTAGCAACACAACGGAACCTCACTAAAACCCTATGGGCTCCTACAGAACACTGCAGGTGCCTACGGAACCCTACAGACCCCTACGGAACCCTACAGACACCTGCGGGCACTTACGGAACCCTGCAGGCCCCTACGGAACCCTACAGGTCCATACAGAACCCCACAGGGCCCTACGGAACTTTACCAGCCACTACGGAACTCTACGGGCCCCTACGGAACCCTGCAGAACCCTCCGGAACCTTACAGAATCCCACAGACTCCTACAGACTTCTGCGGGCACTTACACAACCCTACAGGTCCCTACGGAAATCTACGGGACTCTATGGGCCCCTAGGGAACCCTATAGATTTCGATGGAACCCTACGAGCCCCTCTGGAACCCTACAGAATACTCCAGGACCCGACAGCACTCTACAAGACCCTTAGCAACACAACGGAACCTCACTAAAACCCTATGGGCTCCTACAGAACACTGTAGGCGCCTACGGAACCCTACAGACCCCTACAGAATACTACCAGCCACTACAGAAAAATATGGCCCCTACGGAACTCTACGGAACCTGGCAGAAACACTGTGGGCCCCTACAGGCCCTTGCGGGCACTTGCAGAACTCTGCAGGAACCCACGGAACTTTATGGAACCCTACCAGCCCCTACGGAAGCGTAAAGACCCTTGCAGGCAGTTACGGAACGGTACAGGGCCCTAGGGAACTTTACCAGCCACTACGGAACTCTACGGGCCCCTACGGAACCCTGCAGAACCCTCCAGAACCTTACAGAATCCCACGGATTCCTACAGACTCCTGCGGGCACTTACTCAACCCTAGAGGACCCTACGGAACACTGCCAGCTCCTATGGAAGGAACCCTACGGGCCCCTACAGAACACTACTGGCTCCTGCGGTACTCCAGAGGCCTCTAGGGAACCTACGAAGCTCTACGGAGCCCTATGGATCCTTACGGCACAGTACGGGCCCATTCAGACCTCTGCGGGCGCTTATGGAAACCTACAGGACCCTACAGAACTGTACGAGACTCTACAGGCCCCTAGGGAACACCACAGGCCCCTACGGAACCCTACACAACCCTCCGGAAACATATGGCACCCTACAAGCTCCTACCAACCCCTGCGGGCACTTACACAACCCTACAGGCCCCTACGGCAATCTACGGGACTCTATGGGCCCCTAGGGAACCCTTCAGATTTCGACGGAACCCTACGAGCCCCTCTGGAACCCTACAGAATACTCCAGGACCCGACAGCACTCTACAAGACCCTTAGCAACACAACGGAACCTCACTAAAACCCTATGGGCTCCTACAGAATACTTCAGGTGCCTACGGAACCCTACAGACCCGTACAGACACCTACGGGCACTTACAGAACCCTGCAGGCCCCTACGGAACCCTACAGGTCCATACAGAACCCCACAGGGCCCTACGGAACTTTACCAGCCACTACGGAACTCTACGGGCCCCTACGGAACCCTGCAGAACCCTCCGGAACCTTACAGAATCCCACAGACTCCTACAGACTTCTGCGGGCACTTACACAACCCTACAGGCCCCTACGGAACACTGCCAGCCCCTATGGAAGGAACCCTACGGGCCCCTACAGAACACTACTGGCTCCTGCGGTACTCCACAGGCCTCTAGGGAACCTACGAAGCTCTACGGAGCCCTATGGATCCTTACGGAACAGTACGGGCCCATTCAGACCTCTGCGGGCACTTATGGAAACCTACAGGACCCTACGGAACTGTACGAGACTCTACAGGCCCCTAGGGAACACCACAGGCCCCTACGGAACCCTACACAACCCTCTGGAAACTTATGGAACCCTACAAGCTCCTACCAACCCCTGAGAGCACTTACACAACCCTACAGGTCCCAACGGCAATCTACGGGACTCTATGGGCCCCTAGGGAACCCTACAGATTTCGACGGAACCCTACGAGCCCCTCTGGAACCCTACAGAATACTCCAGGACCCGACAGCACTCTACAAGACCCTTAGCAACACAACGGAACCTCACTAAAACCCTATGGGCTCCTACAGAACACTGCAGGTGCCTACGGAACCCTACAGACCCCTACGGAACCCTACAGACACCTGCGGGCACTTACGGAACCCTGCAGGCCCCTACGGAACCCTACAGGTCCATACAGAACCCCACAGGGCCCTACGGAACTTTACCAGCCACTACGGAACTCTACGGGCCCCTACGGAACCCTGCAGAACCCTCCGGAACCTTACAGAATCCCACAGACTCCTACAGACTTCTGCGGGCACTTACACAACCCTACAGGTCCCTACGGAAATCTACGGGACTCTATGGGCCCCTAGGGAACCCTATAGATTTCGATGGAACCCTACGAGCCCCTCTGGAACCCTACAGAATACTCCAGGACCCGACAGCACTCTACAAGACCCTTAGCAACACAACGGAACCTCACTAAAACCCTATGGGCTCCTACAGAACACTGTAGGCGCCTATGGAAACCTACAGACCCCTACAGAATACTACCAGCCACTACAGAAAAATATGGCCCCTACGGAACTCTACGGAACCTGGCAGAAACACTGTGGGCCCCTACAGGCCCTTGCGGGCACTTGCAGAACTCTGCAGGAACCCACGGAACTTTATGGAACCCTACCAGCCCCTACGGAAGCCTAAAGACCCTTGCAGGCAGTTACGGAACGGTACAGGGCCCTAGGGAACTTTACCAGCCACTACGGAACTCTACGGGCCCCTACGGAACCCTGCAGAACCCTCCAGAACCTTACAGAATCCCACGGATTCCTACAGACTCCTGCGGGCACTTACTCAACCCTAGAGGACCCTACGGAACACTGCCAGCTCCTATGGAAGGAACCCTACGGGCCCCTACAGAACACTACTGGCTCCTGCGGTACTCCACAGGCCTCTAGGGAACCTACGAAGCTCTACGGAACCCTATGGATCCTTACGGAACAGTACGGGCCCCTTCAGACCTCTGCGGGCGCTTATGGAAACCTACAGGACCCTACGGAACTGTACGAGACTCTACAGGCCCCTAGGGAACACTACAGGCCCCTACGGAACTGTACGAGACTCTACAGGCCCCTAGGGAACACCACAGGCCCCTACGGAACCCTACACAACCCTCCGGAAACATATGGCACCCTACAAGCTCCTACCAACCCCTGCGGGCACTTACACAACCCTAGAGGCCCCTACGGAAATCTATGGGACTCTACGGGCCCCTAGGGAACCCTATGGATTTCAATGGAACCCTACCAGCCCCTCTGGAACCCTACAGAATACTCCAGGACCCGACAGCACTCTACAAGACCCTTAGCAACACAACGGAACCTCACTAAAACCCTATGGGCTCCTACAGAATACTGCAGGTGCCAACGGAACCCTACAGACACCTACGGGCACTTACAGAACACTGCAGGCCCCTACGGAACCCTACAGGTCCATACAGAACCCCACAGGGCCCTACGGAACTTTACCAGCCACTACGGAACTCTACGGGCCCCTACGGAACCCTGCAGAACCCTCCGGAACCTTACAGAATCCCACAGACTCCTACAGACTTCTGCGGGCACTTACACAACCCTACAGGCCCCTACGGAACACTGCCAGCCCCTATGGAAGGAACCCTACGGGCCCCTACAGAACACTACTGGCTCCTGCGGTACTCCACAGGCCTCTAGGGAACCTACGAAGCTCTACGGAGCCCTATGGATCCTTACGGAACAGTACGGGCCCATTCAGACCTCTGCGGGCACTTATGGAAACCTACAGGACCCTACGGAACTGTACGAGACTCTACAGGCCCCTAGGGAACACCACAGGCCCCTACGGAACCGTACGAGACTCTACAGGCCCCTAGGGAACACCACAGGCCCCTACGGAACCCTACACAACCCTCTGGAAACTTATGGAACCCTACAAGCTCCTACCAACCCCTGCGAGCACTTACACAACCCTACAGGTCCCAACGGCAATCTACGGGACTCTATGGGCCCCTAGGGAACCCTACAGATTTCGACGGAACCCTACGAGCCCCTCTGGAACCCTACAGAATACTCCAGGACCCGACAGCACTCTACAAGACCCTTAGCAACACAACGGAACCTCACTAAAACCCTATGGGCTCCTACAGAACACTGCAGGTGCCTACGGAACCCTACAGACCCCTACGGAACCCTACAGACACCTGCGGGCACTTACAGAACCCTGCAGGCCCCTACGGAACCCTACAGGTCCATACAGAACCCCACAGGGCCCTACGGAACTTTACCAGCCACTACGGAACTCTACGGGCCCCTACGGAACCCTGCAGAACCCTCCGGAACCTTACAGAATCCCACAGACTCCTACAGACTTCTGCGGGCACTTACACAACCCTACAGGTCCCTACGGAAATCTACGGGACTCTATGGGCCCCTAGGGAACCCTATAGATTTCGATGGAACCCTACGAGCCCCTCTGGAACCCTACAGAATACTCCAGGACCCGACAGCACTCTACAAGACCCTTAGCAACACAACGGAACCTCACTAAAACCCTATGGGCTCCTACAGAACACTGTAGGCGCCTACGGAACCCTACAGACCCCTACAGAATACTACCAGCCACTACAGAAAAATATGGCCCCTACGGAACTCTACGGAACCTGGCAGAAACACTGTGGGCCCCTACAGGCCCTTGCGGGCACTTGCAGAACTCTGCAGGAACCCACGGAACTTTATGGAACCCTACCAGCCCCTACGGAAGCCTAAAGACCCTTGCAGGCAGTTACGGAACGGTACAGGGCCCTAGGGAACTTTACCAGCCACTACGGAACTCTACGGGCCCCTACGGAACCCTGCAGAACCCTCCGGAACCTTACAGAATCCCACGGATTCCTACAGACTCCTGCGGGCACTTACTCAACCCTAGAGGACCCTACGGAACACTGCCAGCTCCTATGGAAGGAACCCTACGGGCCCCTACAGAACACTACTGGCTCCTGCGGTACTCCAGAGGCCTCTAGGGAACCTACGAAGCTCTACGGAGCCCTATGGATCCTTACGGCACAGTACGGGCCCCTTCAGACCTCTGCGGGCGCTTATGGAAACCTACAGGACCCTACAGAACTGTACGAGACTCTACAGGCCCCTAGGGAACACCACAGGCCCCTACGGAACCCTACACAACCCTCCGGAAACATATGGCACCCTACAAGCTCCTACCAACCCCTGCGGGCACTTACACAACCCTACAGGCCCCTACGGCAATCTACGGGACTCTATGGGCCCCTAGGGAACCCTACAGATTTCGACGGAACCCTACGAGCCCCTCTGGAACCCTACAGAATACTCCAGGACCCGACAGCACTCTACAAGACCCTTAGCAACACAACGGAACCTCACTAAAACCCTATGGGCTCCTACAGAACACTGCAGGTGCCTACGGAACCCTACAGACCCCTACGGAACCCTACAGACACCTGCGGGCACTTACGGAACCCTGCAGGCCCCTACGGAACCCTACAGGTCCATACAGAACCCCACAGGGCCCTACGGAACTTTACCAGCCACTACGGAACTCTACGGGCCCCTACGGAACCCTGCAGAACCCTCCGGAACCTTACAGAATCCCACAGACTCCTACAGACTTCTGCGGGCACTTACACAACCCTACAGGTCCCTACGGAAATCTACGGGACTCTATGGGCCCCTAGGGAACCCTATAGATTTCGATGGAACCCTACCAGCCCCTCTGGAACCCTACAGAATACTCCAGGACCCGACAGCACTCTACAAGACCCTTAGCAACACAACGGAACCTCACTAAAACCCTATGGGCTCGTACAGAACACTGTAGGCGCCTACGGAACCCTACAGACCCCTACAGAATACTACCAGCCACTACAGAAAAATATGGCCCCTACGGAACTCTACGGAACCTGGCAGAAACACTGTGGGCCCCTACAGGCCCTTGCGGGCACTTGCAGAACTCTGCAGGAACCCACGGAACTTTATGGAACCCTACCAGCCCCTACGGAAGCCTAAAGACCCTTGCAGGCAGTTACGGAACGGTACAGGGCCCTAGGGAACTTTACCAGCCACTACGGAACTCTACGGGCCCCTACGGAACCCTGCAGAACCCTCCAGAACCTTACAGAATCCCACGGATTCCTACAGACTCCTGCGGGCACTTACTCAACCCTAGAGGACCCTACGGAACACTGCCAGCTCCTATGGAAGGAACCCTACGGGCCCCTACAGAACACTACTGGCTCCTGCGGTACTCCACAGGCCTCTAGGGAACCTACGAAGCTCTACGGAACCCTATGGATCCTTACGGAACAGTACGGGCCCCTTCAGACCTCTGCGGGCGCTTATGGAAACCTACAGGACCCTACGGAACTGTACGAGACTCTACAGGCCCCTAGGGAACACTACAGGCCCCTACGGAACTGTACAAGACTCTACAGGCCCCTAGGGAACACCACAGGCCCCTACGGAACCCTACACAACCCTCCGGAAACATATGGCACCCTACAAGCTCCTACCAACCCCTGCGGGCACTTACACAACCCTACAGGCCCCTACGGAAATCTATGGGACTCTACGGGCCCCTAGGGAACCCTATGGATTTCAATGGAACCCTACAGAATACTCCAGGACCCGACAGCACTCTACAAGACCCTTAGCAACACAACGGAACCTCACTAAAACCCTATGGGCTCCTACAGAATACTGCAGGTGCCAACGGAACCCTACAGACACCTACGGGCACTTACAGAACACTGCAGGCCCCTACGGAACCCTACAGGTCCATACAGAACCCCACAGGGCCCTACGGAACTTTACCAGCCACTACGGAACTCTACGGGCCACTACGGAACCCTGCAGAACCCTCCGGAACCTTACAGAATCCCACAGACTCCTACAGACTTCTGCGGGCACTTACACAACCCTACAGGCCCCTACGGAACACTGCCAGCCCCTATGGAAGGAACCCTACGGGCCCCTACAGAACACTACTGGCTCCTGCGGTACTCCAGAGGCCTCTAGGGAACCTACGAAGCTCTACGGAGCCCTATGGATCCTTACGGAACAGTACGGGCCCATTCAGACCTCTGCGGGCACTTATGGAAACCTACAGGACCCTACGGAACTGTACGAGACTCTACAGGCCCCTAGGGAACACCACAGGCCCCTACGGAACCGTACACAACCCTCTGGAAACTTATGGAACCCTACAAGCTCCTACCAACCCCTGCGAGCACTTACACAACCCTACAGGTCCCAACGGCAATCTACGGGACTCTATGGGCCCCTAGGGAACCCTACAGATTTCGACGGAACCCTACGAGCCCCTCTGGAACCCTACAGGTCCATACAGAACCCCACAGGGCCCTACGGAACTTTACCAGCCACTACGGAACTCTACGGGCCCCTACGGAACCCTGCAGAACCCTCCGGAACCTTACAGAATCCCACAGACTCCTACAGACTTCTGCGGGCACTTACACAACCCTACAGGTCCCTACGGAAATCTACGGGACTCTATGGGCCCCTAGGGAACCCTATAGATTTCGATGGAACCCTACGAGCCCCTCTGGAACCCTACAGAATACTCCAGGACCCGACAGCACTCTACAAGACCCTTAGCAACACAACGGAACCTCACTAAAACCCTATGGGCTCCTACAGAACACTGCAGGTGCCTACGGAAACCTACAGACCCCTACAGAATACTACCAGCCACTACAGAAAAATATGGCCCCTACGGAACTCTACGGAACCTGGCAGAAACACTGTGGGCCCCTACAGGCCCTTGCGGGCACTTGCAGAACTCTGCAGGAACCCACGGAACTTTATGGAACCCTACCAGCCCCTACGGAAGCCTAAAGACCCTTGCAGGCAGTTACGGAACGGTACAGGGCCCTAGGGAACTTTACCAGCCACTACGGAACTCTACGGGCCCCTACGGAACCCTGCAGAACCCTCCAGAACCTTACAGAATCCCACGGATTCCTACAGACTCCTGCGGGCACTTACTCAACCCTACAGGTCCCTACGGAACACTGCCAGCTCCTATGGAAGGAACCCTACGGGCCCCTACAGAACACTACTGGCTCCTGCGGTACTCCACAGGCCTCTAGGGAACCTACGAAGCTCTACGGAACCCTATGGATCCTTACGGAACAGTACGGGCCCCTTCAGACCTCTGCGGGCGCTTATGGAAACCTACAGGACCCTACGGAACTGTACGAGACTCTACAGGCCCCTAGGGAACACTACAGGCCCCTACGGAACTGTACAAGACTCTACAGGCCCCTAGGGAACACCACAGGCCCCTACGGAACCCTACACAACCCTCCGGAAACATATGGCACCCTACAAGCTCCTACCAACCCCTGCGGGCACTTACACAACCCTACAGGCCCCTACGGAAATCTATGGGACTCTACGGGCCCCTAGGGAACCCTATGGATTTCAATGGAACCCTACCAGCCCCTCTGGAACCCTACAGAATACTCCAGGACCCGACAGCACTCTACAAGACCCTTAGCAACACAACGGAACCTCACTAAAACCCTATGGGCTCCTACAGAATACTGCAGGTGCCAACGGAACCCTACAGACACCTACGGGCACTTACAGAACACTGCAGGCCCCTACGGAACCCTACAGGTCCATACAGAACCCCACAGGGCCCTACGGAACTTTACCAGCCACTACGGAACTCTACGGGCCACTACGGAACCCTGCAGAACCCTCCGGAACCTTACAGAATCCCACAGACTCCTACAGACTTCTGCGGGCACTTACACAACCCTACAGGCCCCTACGGAACACTGCCAGCCCCTATGGAAGGAACCCTACGGGCCCCTACAGAACACTACTGGCTCCTGCGGTACTCCAGAGGCCTCTAGGGAACCTACGAAGCTCTACGGAGCCCTATGGATCCTTACGGAACAGTACGGGCCCATTCAGACCTCTGCGGGCACTTATGGAAACCTACAGGACCCTACGGAACTGTACGAGACTCTACAGGCCCCTAGGGAACACCACAGGCCCCTACGGAACCGTACGAGACTCTACAGGCCCCTAGGGAACACCACAGGCCCCTACGGAACCCTACACAACCCTCTGGAAACTTATGGAACCCTACAAGCTCCTACCAACCCCTGCGAGCACTTACACAACCCTACAGGTCCCAACGGCAATCTACGGGACTCTATGGGCCCCTAGGGAACCCTACAGATTTCGACGGAACCCTACGAGCCCCTCTGGAACCCTACAGGTCCATACAGAACCCCACAGGGCCCTACGGAACTTTACCAGCCACTACGGAACTCTACGGGCCCCTACGGAACCCTGCAGAACCCTCCGGAACCTTACAGAATCCCACAGACTCCTACAGACTTCTGCGGGCACTTACACAACCCTACAGGTCCCTACGGAAATCTACGGGACTCTATGGGCCCCTAGGGAACCCTATAGATTTCGATGGAACCCTACGAGCCCCTCTGGAACCCTACAGAATACTCCAGGACCCGACAGCACTCTACAAGACCCTTAGCAACACAACGGAACCTCACTAAAACCCTATGGGCTCCTACAGAACACTGTAGGCGCCTACGGAAACCTACAGACCCCTACAGAATACTACCAGCCACTACAGAAAAATATGGCCCCTACGGAACTCTACGGAACCTGGCAGAAACACTGTGGGCCCCTACAGGCCCTTGCGGGCACTTGCAGAACTCTGCAGGAACCCACGGAACTTTATGGAACCCTACCAGCCCCTACGGAAGCCTAAAGACCCTTGCAGGCAGTTACGGAACGGTACAGGGCCCTAGGGAACTTTACCAGCCACTACGGAACTCTACGGGCCCCTACGGAACCCTGCAGAACCCTCCAGAACCTTACAGAATCCCACGGATTCCTACAGACTCCTGCGGGCACTTACTCAACCCTAGAGGACCCTACGGAACACTGCCAGCTCCTATGGAAGGAACCCTACGGGCCCCTAGAGAACACTACTGGCTCCTGCGGTACTCCAGAGGCCTCTAGGGAACCTACGAAGCTCTACGGAGCCCTATGGATCCTTACGGCACAGTACGGGCCCCTTCAGACCTCTGCGGGCGCTTATGGAAACCTACAGGACCCTACAGAACTGTACGAGACTCTACAGGCCCCTAGGGAACACCACAGGCCCCTACGGAACCCTACACAACCCTCCGGAAACATATGGCACCCTACAAGCTCCTACCAACCCCTGCGGGCACTTACACAACCCTACAGGCCCCTACGGCAATCTACGGGACTCTATGGGCCCCTAGGGAACCCTACAGATTTCGACGGAACCCTACGAGCCCCTCTGGAACCCTACAGAATACTCCAGGACCTGACAGCACTCTACAAGACCCTTAGCAACACAACGGAACCTCACTAAAACCCTATGGGCTCCTACAGAACACTGCAGGTGCCTACGGAACCCTACAGACCCCTACGGAACCCTACAGACACCTGCGGGCACTTACGGAACCCTGCAGGCCCCTACGGAACCCTACAGGTCCATACAGAAGCCCACAGGGCCCTACGGAACTTTACCAGCCACTACGGAACTCTACGGGCCCCTACGGAACCCTGCAGAACCCTCCAGAACCTTACAGAATCCCACGGATTCCTACAGACTCCTGCGGGCACTTACTCAACCCTAGAGGACCCTACGGAACACTGCCAGCTCCTATGGAAGGAACCCTACGGGCCCCTACAGAACACTACTGGCTCCTGCGGTACTCCAGAGGCCTCTAGGGAACCTACGAAGCTCTACGGAATCCTATGGATCCTTACGGCACAGTACGGGCCCCTTCAGACCTCTGCGGGCGCTTATGGAAACCTACAGGACCCTACAGAACTGTATGAGACTCTACAGGCCCCTAGGGAACACCACAGGCCCCTACGGAACCCTACACAACCCTCCGGAAACATATGGCACCCTACAAGCTCCTACCAACCCCTGCGGGCACTTACACAACCCTACAGGCCCCTACGGAAATCTATGGGACTCTACGGGCCCCTAGGGAACCCTATGGATTTCGATGGAACCCTACCAGCCCCTCTGGAACCCTACAGAATACTCCAGGACCCGACAGCACTCTACAAGACCCTTAGCAACACAACGGAACCTCACTAAAACCCTATGGGCTCCTACAGAACACTGCAGGTGCCTACGGAACCCTACAGACCCCTACAGACCCGTACAGACACCTACGGGCACTTACAGAACCCTGCAGGCCCCTACGGAACCCTACAGGTCCATACAGAAGCCCACAGGGCCCTACGGAACTTTACCAGCCACTACGGAACTCTACGGGCCCCTACGGAACCCTGCAGAACCCTCCAGAACCTTACAGAATCCCACAGACTCCTACAGACTTCTGCGGGCACTTACACAACCCTACAGGTCCCTACGGCAATCTACGGGAGTCTATGGGCCCCTAGGGAACCCTATAGATTTCGATGGAACCCTACGAGCCCCTCTGGAACCCTACAGAATACTCCAGGACCCGACAGCACTCTACAAGACCCTTAGCAACACAACGGAACCTCACTAAAACCCTATGGGCTCCTACAGAACACTGTAGGCGCCTACGGAACCCTACAGACCCCTACAGAATACTACCAGCCAGTACAGAAAAATATGGCCCCTACGGAACTCTACGGAACCTGGCAGAAACACTGTGGGCCCCTACAGGCCCTTGCGGGCACTTGCAGAACTCTGCAGGAACCCACGGAACTTTATGGAACCCTACCAGCCCCTACGGAAGCCTAAAGACCCTTGCAGGCAGTTACGGAACGGTACAGGGCCCTAGGGAACTTTACCAGCCACTACGGAACTCTACGGGCCCCTACGGAACCCTGCAGAACCCTCCGGAACCTTACAGAATCCCACAGACTTCTGCGGGCACTTAAACAACCCTACAGGCCCCTACGGAACACTGCCAGCCCCTATGGAAGGAACCCTACGGGCCCCTACAGAACACTACTGGCTCCTGCGGTACTCCAGAGGCCTCTAGGGAACCTACGAAGCTCTACGGAACCCTATGGATCCTTACTGCACAGTACGGGTCCCTTCAGACCTCTGCGGGCGCTTATGGAAACCTACAGGACCCTACCGAAACTGTACGAGACTCTACAGGACCCTAGGGAACACCACAGGCCCCTACGGAACCCTACACAACCCTCCAGAAACATATGGCACCCTACAAGCTCCTACCAACCCCTGCGGGCACTTAGATAACCCTACAGGCCCCTACGGAAATCTATGGGACTCTACGGGCCCCTAGGGAACCCTATGGATTTCGATGGAACCCTACCAGCCCCTCTGGAACCCTACAGAATACTCCAGGACCCGACAGCACTCTACAAGACCCTTAGCAACACAACGGAACCTCACTAAAACCCTACGGGCTCCTACAGAATACTGCAGGTGCCTACGGAACCCTACAGACACCTACGGGCACTTACAGAACACTGCAGGCCCCTACGGAACCCTACAGGTCCATACAGAACCCCACAGGGCCCTACGGAACTTTACCAGCCACTACGGAACTCTACGGGCCCCTACGGAACCCTGCAGAACCCTCCGGAAACTTACAGAATCCCACAGACTCCTACAGACTTCTGCGGGCACTTACACAACCCTACAGGTCCCTACGGAAATCTATGGGACTCTATGGGCCCCTAGGGAACCCTATAGATTTCGATGGAACCCTATGAGGCCCTCTGGAACCCTACAGAATACTCCAGGACCCGACAGCACTCTACAAGACCCTTAGCAACACAACGGAACCTCACTAAAACCCTATGGGCTCCTACAGAACACTGTAGGCGCCTACGGAAACCTACAGACCCCTACAGAATACTACCAGCCACTACAGAAAAATATGGCCCCTACGGAACTCTACGGAACCTGGCAGAAACACTGTGGGCCCCTACAGGCCCTTGCGGGCACTTGCAGAACTCTGCAGGAACCCACGGAACTTTATGGAACCCTACCAGCCCCTACGGAAGCCTAAAGACCCTTGCAGGCAGTTACGGAACGGTACAGGGCCCTAGGGAACTTTACCAGCCACTACGGAACTCTACGGGCCCCTACGGAACCCTGCAGAACCCTGCAGAACCTTACAGAATCCCACGGATTCCTACAGACTCCTGCGGGCACTTACTCAACCCTAGAGGACCCTACGGAACACTGCCAGCTCCTATGGAAGGAACCCTACGGGCCCCTACAGAACACTACTGGCTCCTGCGGTACTCCACAGGCCTCTAGGGAACCTACGAAGCTCTACGGAACCCTATGGATCCTTACGGAACAGTACGGGCCCCTTTAGACCTCTGCGGGTGCTTATGGAAACCTACAGGACCCTACGGAACTGTACGAGACTCTACAGGACCCTAGGGAACACCACAGGCCCCTACGGAACCCTACACAACCCTCCGGAAACATATGGCACCCTACAAGCTCCTACCAACCCCTGCGGGCACTTACACAAAGCTACAGGCCCCTACGGAAATCTATGGGACTCTACGGGCCCCTAGGGAACCCTATGGATTTCGATGGAACCCTACCAGCCCCTCTGGAACCCTACAGAATACTCCAGGACCCGACAGCACTCTACAAGACCCTTAGCAACACAACGGAACCTCACTAAAACCCTATGGGCTCCTACAGAATACTGCAGGTGCCTACGGAACCCTACAGACACCTACGGGCACTTACAGAACACTGCAGGCCCCTACGGAACCCTACAGGTCCATACAGAACCCCACAGGGCCCTACGGAACTTTACCAGCCACTACGGAACTCTACGGGCCCCTACGGAACCCTGCAGAACCCTCCGGAACCTTACAGAATCCCACAGACTCCTACAGACTTCTGCGGGCACTTAAACAACCCTACAGGCCCCTACGGAACACTGCCAGCCCCTATGGAAGGAACCCTACGGGCCCCTACAGAACACTACTGGCTCCTGCGGTACTCCACAGGCCTCTAGGGAACCTACGAAGCTCTACGGAGCCCTATGGATCCTTACGGAACAGTACGGGCCCATTCAGACCTCTGCGGGCACTTATGGAAACCTACAGGACCCTACGGAACTGTACGAGACTCTACAGGCCCCTAGGGAACACCACAGGCCCCTACGGAACCGTACGAGACTCTACAGGCCCTTAGGGAACACCACAGGCCCCTACGGAACCCTACACAACCCTCTGGAAACTTATGGAACCCTACAAGCTCCTACCAACCCCTGCGAGCACTTACACAACCCTACAGGTCCCAACGGCAATCTACGGGACTCTATGGGCCCCTAGGGAACCCTACAGATTTCGACGGAACCCTACGAGCCCCTCTGGAACCCTACAGAATACTCCAGGACCCGACAGCACTCTACAAGACCCTTAGCAACACAACGGAACCTCACTAAAACCCTATGGGCTCCTACAGAACACTGCAGGTGCCTACGGAACCCTACAGACCCCTACGGAACCCTACAGACACCTGCGGGCACTTACGGAACCCTGCAGGCCCCTACGGAACCCTACAGGTCCACACAGAACCCCACAGGGCCCTACGGAACTTTACCAGCCACTACGGAACTCTACGGGCCCCTACGGAACCCTGCAGAACCCTCCGGAACCTTACAGAATCCCACAGACTCCTACAGACTTCTGCGGGCACTTACACAACCCTACAGGTCCCTACGGAAATCTACGGGACTCTATGGGCCCCTAGGGAACCCTATAGATTTCGATGGAACCCTACGAGCCCCTCTGGAACCCTACAGAATACTCCAGGACCCGACAGCACTCTACAAGACCCTTAGCAACACAACGGAACCTCACTAAAACCCTATGGGCTCCTACAGAATACTTCAGGTGCCTATGGAACCCTACAGACCCGTACAGACACCTACGGGCACTTACAGAACCCTGCAGGCCCCTACGGAACCCTACAGGTCCATACAGAACCCCACAGGGCCCTACGGAACTTTACCAGCCACTACGGAACTCTACGGGCCCCTACGGAACCCTGCAGAACCCTCCGGAACCTTACAGAATCCCACAGACTCCTACAGACTTCTGCGGGCACTTAAACAACCCTACAGGCCCCTACGGAACACTGCCAGCCCCTATGGAAGGAACCCTACGGGCCCCTACAGAACACTACTGGCTCCTGCGGTACTCCACAGGCCTCTAGGGAACCTACGAAGCTCTACGGAGCCCTATGGATCCTTACGGAACAGTACGGGCCCATTCAGACCTCTGCGGGCACTTATGGAAACCTACAGGACCCTACGGAACTGTACGAGACTCTACAGGCCCCTAGGGAACACCACAGGCCCCTACGGAACCCTACACAACCCTCTGGAAACTTATGGAACCCTACAAGCTCCTACCAACCCCTGCGAGCACTTACACAACCCTACAGGTCCCAACGGCAATCTACGGGACTCTATGGGCCCCTAGGGAACCCTACAGATTTCGACGGAACCCTACGAGCCCCTCTGGAACCCTACAGAATACTCCAGGACCCGACAGCACTCTACAAGACCCTTAGCAACACAACGGAACCTCACTAAAACCCTATGGGCTCCTACAGAACACTGCAGGTGCCTACGGAACCCTACAGACCCCTACGGAACCCTACAGACACCTGCGGGCACTTACGGAACCCTGCAGGCCCCTACGGAACCCTACAGGTCCATACAGAACCCCACAGGGCCCTACGGAACTTTACCAGCCACTATGGAACTCTACGGGCCCCTACGGAACCCTGCAGAACCCTCCGGAACCTTACAGAATCCCACAGACTCCTACAGACTTCTGCGGGCACTTACACAACCCTACAGGTCCCTACGGAAATCTACGGGACTCTATGGGCCCCTAGGGAACCCTATAGATTTCGATGGAACCCTACGAGCCCCTCTGGAACCCTACAGAATACTCCAGGACCCGACAGCACTCTACAAGACCCTTAGCAACACAACGGAACCTCACTAAAACCCTATGGGCTCCTACAGAACACTGTAGGCGCCTATGGAAACCTACAGACCCCTACAGAATACTACCAGCCACTACAGAAAAATATGGCCCCTACGGAACTCTACGGAACCTGGCAGAAACACTGTGGGCCCCTACAGGCCCTTGCGGGCACTTGCAGAACTCTGCAGGAACCCACGGAACTTTATGGAACCCTACCAGCCCCTACGGAAGCCTAAAGACCCTTGCAGGCAGTTACGGAACGGTACAGGGCCCTAGGGAACTTTACCAGCCACTACGGAACTCTACGGGCCCCTACGGAACCCTGCAGAACCCTGCAGAACCTTACAGAATCCCACGGATTCCTACAGACTCCTGCGGGCACTTACTCAACCCTAGAGGACCCTACGGAACACTGCCAGCTCCTATGGAAGGAACCCTACGGGCCCCTACAGAACACTACTGGCTCCTGCGGTACTCCACAGGCCTCTAGGGAACCTACGAAGCTCTACGGAACCCTATGGATCCTTACGGAACAGTACGGGCCCCTTCAGACCTCTGCGGGCGCTTATGGAAACCTACAGGACCCTACGGAACTGTACGAGACTCTACAGGCCCCTAGGGAACACTACAGGCCCCTACGGAACTGTACGAGACTCTACAGGCCCCTAGGGAACACCACAGGCCCCTACGGAACCCTACAGACACCTGCGGGCACTTACGGAACCCTGCAGGCCCCTACGGAACCCTACAGGTCCATACAGAAGCCCACAGGGCCCTACGGAACTTTACCAGCCACTACGGAACTCTACGGGCCCCTACGGAACCCTGCAGAACCCTCCAGAACCTTACAGAATCCCACGGATTCCTACAGACTCCTGCGGGCACTTACTCAACCCTAGAGGACCCTACGGAACACTGCCAGCTCCTATGGAAGGAACCCTACGGGCCCCTACAGAACACTACTGGCTCCTGCGGTACTCCAGAGGCCTCTAGGGAACCTACGAAGCTCTACGGAATCCTATGGATCCTTACGGCACAGTACGGGCCCCTTCAGACCTCTGCGGGCGCTTATGGAAACCTACAGGACCCTACAGAACTGTATGAGACTCTACAGGCCCCTAGGGAACACCACAGGCCCCTACGGAACCCTACACAACCCTCCGGAAACATATGGCACCCTACAAGCTCCTACCAACCCCTGCGGGCACTTACACAACCCTACAGGCCCCTACGGAAATCTATGGGACTCTATGGGCCCCTAGGGAACCCTACAGATTTCGACGGAACCCTACGAGCCCCTCTGGAACCCTACAGAATACTCCAGGACCTGACAGCACTCTACAAGACCCTTAGCAACACAACGGAACCTCACTAAAACCCTATGGGCTCCTACAGAACACTGCAGGTGCCTACGGAACCCTACAGACCCCTACGGAACCCTACAGACACCTGCGGGCACTTACGGAACCCTGCAGGCCCCTACGGAACCCTACAGGTCCATACAGAAGCCCACAGGGCCCTAGGGAACTTTACCAGCCACTACGGAACTCTACGGGCCCCTACGGAACCCTGCAGAACCCTGCAGAACCTTACAGAATCCCACGGATTCCTACAGACTCCTGCGGGCACTTACTCAACCCTAGAGGACCCTACGGAACACTGCCAGCTCCTATGGAAGGAACCCTACGGGCCCCTAGAGAACACTACTGGCTCCTGCGGTACTCCAGAGGCCTCTAGGGAACCTACGAAGCTCTACGGAATCCTATGGATCCTTACGGCACAGTACGGGCCCCTTCAGACCTCTGCGGGCGCTTATGGAAACCTACAGGACCCTACAGAACTGTATGAGACTCTACAGGCCCCTAGGGAACACCACAGGCCCCTACGGAACCCTACACAACCCTCCGGAAACATATGGCACCCTACAAGCTCCTACCAACCCCTGCGGGCACTTACACAACCCTACAGGCCCCTACGGAAATCTATGGGACTCTACGGGCCCCTAGGGAACCCTATGGATTTCGATGGAACCCTACCAGCCCCTCTGGAACCCTACAGAATACTCCAGGACCCGACAGCACTCTACAAGACCCTTAGCAACACAACGGAACCTCACTAAAACCCTATGGGCTCCTACAGAACACTGCAGGTGCCTACGGAACCCTACAGACCCCTACAGACCCGTACAGACACCTACGGGCACTTACAGAACCCTGCAGGCCCCTACGGAACCCTACAGGTCCATACAGAAGCCCACAGGGCCCTACGGAACTTTACCAGCCACTACGGAACTCTACGGGCCCCTACGGAACCCTGCAGAACCCTCCAGAACCTTACAGAATCCCACAGACTCCTACAGACTTCTGCGGGCACTTACACAACCCTACAGGTCCCTACGGCAATCTACGGGAGTCTATGGGCCCCTAGGGAACCCTATAGATTTCGATGGAACCCTACGAGCCCCTCTGGAACCCTACAGAATACTCCAGGACCCGACAGCACTCTACAAGACCCTTAGCAACACAACGGAACCTCACTAAAACCCTATGGGCTCCTACAGAACACTGTAGGCGCCTACGGAACCCTACAGACCCCTACAGAATACTACCAGCCACTACAGAAAAATATGGCCCCTACGGAACTCTACGGAACCTGGCAGAAACACTGTGGGCCCCTAGAGGCCCTTGCGGGCACTTGCAGAACTCTGCAGGAACCCACGGAACTTTATGGAACCCTACCAGCCCCTACGGAAGCCTAAAGACCCTTGCAGGCAGTTACGGAACGGTACAGGGCCCTAGGGAACTTTACCAGCCACTACGGAACTCTACGGGCCCCTACGGAACCCTGCAGAACCCTCCGGAACCTTACAGAATCCCACAGACTTCTGCGGGCACTTAAACAACCCTACAGGCCCCTACGGAACACTGCCAGCCCCTATGGAAGGAACCCTACGGGCCCCTACAGAACACTACTGGCTCCTGCGGTACTCCAGAGGCCTCTAGGGAACCTACGAAGCTCTACGGAACCCTATGGATCCTTACTGCACAGTACGGGTCCCTTCAGACCTCTGCGGGTGCTTATGGAAACCTACAGGACCCTACCGAAACTGTACGAGACTCTACAGGACCCTAGGGAACACCACAGGCCCCTACGGAACCCTACACAACCCTCCAGAAACATATGGCACCCTACAAGCTCCTACCAACCCCTGCGGGCACTTAGATAACCCTACAGGCCCCTACGGAAATCTATGGGACTCTACGGGCCCCTAGGGAACCCTATGGATTTCGATGGAACCCTACCAGCCCCTCTGGAACCCTACAGAATACTCCAGGACCCGACAGCACTCTACAAGACCCTTAGCAACACAACGGAACCTCACTAAAACCCTACGGGCTCCTACAGAATACTGCAGGTGCCTACGGAACCCTACAGACACCTACGGGCACTTACAGAACACTGCAGGCCCCTACGGAACCCTACAGGTCCATACAGAACCCCACAGGGCCCTACGGAACTTTACCAGCCACTACGGAACTCTACGGGCCCCTACGGAACCCTGCAGAACCCTCCGGAAACTTACAGAATCCCACAGACTCCTACAGACTTCTGCGGGCACTTACACAACCCTACAGGTCCCTACGGAAATCTATGGGACTCTATGGGCCCCTAGGGAACCCTATAGATTTCGATGGAACCCTATGAGGCCCTCTGGAACCCTACAGAATACTCCAGGACCCGACAGCACTCTACAAGACCCTTAGCAACACAACGGAACCTCACTAAAACCCTATGGGCTCCTACAGAACACTGTAGGCGCCTACGGAAACCTACAGACCCCTACAGAATACTACCAGCCACTACAGAAAAATATGGCCCCTACGGAACTCTACGGAACCTGGCAGAAACACTGTGGGCCCCTACAGGCCCTTGCGGGCACTTGCAGAACTCTGCAGGAACCCACGGAACTTTATGGAACCCTACCAGCCCCTACGGAAGCCTAAAGACCCTTGCAGGCAGTTACGGAACGGTACAGGGCCCTAGGGAACTTTACCAGCCACTACGGAACTCTACGGGCCCCTACGGAACCCTGCAGAACCCTGCAGAACCTTACAGAATCCCACGGATTCCTACAGACTCCTGCGGGCACTTACTCAACCCTAGAGGACCCTACGGAACACTGCCAGCTCCTATGGAAGGAACCCTACGGGCCCCTACAGAACACTACTGGCTCCTGCGGTACTCCACAGGCCTCTAGGGAACCTACGAAGCTCTACGGAACCCTATGGATCCTTACGGAACAGTACGGGCCCCTTTAGACCTCTGCGGGTGCTTATGGAAACCTACAGGACCCTACGGAACTGTACGAGACTCTACAGGACCCTAGGGAACACCACAGGCCCCTACGGAACCCTACACAACCCTCCGGAAACATATGGCACCCTACAAGCTCCTACCAACCCCTGCGGGCACTTACACAAAGCTACAGGCCCCTACGGAAATCTATGGGACTCTACGGGCCCCTAGGGAACCCTATGGATTTCGATGGAACCCTACCAGCCCCTCTGGAACCCTACAGAATACTCCAGGACCCGACAGCACTCTACAAGACCCTTAGCAACACAACGGAACCTCACTAAAACCCTATGGGCTCCTACAGAATACTGCAGGTGCCTACGGAACCCTACAGACACCTACGGGCACTTACAGAACACTGCAGGCCCCTACGGAACCCTACAGGTCCATACAGAACCCCACAGGGCCCTACGGAACTTTACCAGCCACTACGGAACTCTACGGGCCCCTACGGAACCCTGCAGAACCCTCCGGAACCTTACAGAATCCCACAGACTCCTACAGACTTCTGCGGGCACTTAAACAACCCTACAGGCCCCTACGGAACACTGCCAGCCCCTATGGAAGGAACCCTACGGGCCCCTACAGAACACTACTGGCTCCTGCGGTACTCCACAGGCCTCTAGGGAACCTACGAAGCTCTACGGAGCCCTATGGATCCTTACGGAACAGTACGGGCCCCTTCAGACCTCTGCGGGCACTTATGGAAACCTACAGGACCCTACGGAACTGTACGAGACTCTACAGGCCCCTAGGGAACACCACAGGCCCCTACGGAACCGTACGAGACTCTACAGGCCCTTAGGGAACACCACAGGCCCCTACGGAACCCTACACAACCCTCTGGAAACTTATGGAACCCTACAAGCTCCTACCAACCCCTGCGAGCACTTACACAACCCTACAGGTCCCAACGGCAATCTACGGGACTCTATGGGCCCCTAGGGAACCCTACAGATTTCGACGGAACCCTACGAGCCCCTCTGGAACCCTACAGAATACTCCAGGACCCGACAGCACTCTACAAGACCCTTAGCAACACAACGGAACCTCACTAAAACCCTATGGGCTCCTACAGAACACTGCAGGTGCCTACGGAACCCTACAGACCCCTACGGAACCCTACAGACACCTGCGGGCACTTACGGAACCCTGCAGGCCCCTACGGAACCCTACAGGTCCATACAGAAGCCCACAGGGCCCTACGGAACTTTACCAGCCACTACGGAACTCTACGGGCCCCTACGGAACCCTGCAGAACCCTCCGGAACCTTACAGAATCCCACAGACTCCTACAGACTTCTGCGGGCACTTACACAACCCTACAGGTCCCTACGGAAATCTACGGGACTCTATGGGCCCCTAGGGAACCCTATAGATTTCGATGGAACCCTACCAGCCCCTCTGGAACCCTACAGAATACTCCAGGACCCGACAGCACTCTACAAGACCCTTAGCAACACAACGGAACCTCACTAAAACCCTATGGGCTCCTACAGAATACTTCAGGTGCCTACGGAACCCTACAGACCCGTACAGACACCTACGGGCACTTACAGAACCCTGCAGGCCCCTACGGAACCCTACAGGTCCATACAGAACCCCACAGGGCCCTACGGAACTTTACCAGCCACTACGGAACTCTACGGGCCCCTACGGAACCCTGCAGAACCCTCCGGAACCTTACAGAATCCCACAGACTCCTACAGACTTCTGCGGGCACTTAAACAACCCTACAGGCCCCTACGGAACACTGCCAGCCCCTATGGAAGGAACCCTACGGGCCCCTACAGAACACTACTGGCTCCTGCGGTACTCCACAGGCCTCTAGGGAACCTACGAAGCTCTACGGAGCCCTATGGATCCTTACGGAACAGTACGGGCCCATTCAGACCTCTGCGGGCACTTATGGAAACCTACAGGACCCTACGGAACTGTACGAGACTCTACAGGCCCCTAGGGAACACCACAGGCCCCTACGGAACCCTACACAACCCTCTGGAAACTTATGGAACCCTACAAGCTCCTACCAACCCCTGCGAGCACTTACACAACCCTACAGGTCCCAACGGCAATCTACGGGACTCTATGGGCCCCTAGGGAACCCTACAGATTTCGACGGAACCCTACGAGCCCCTCTGGAACCCTACAGAATACTCCAGGACCCGACAGCACTCTACAAGACCCTTAGCAACACAACGGAACCTCACTAAAACCCTATGGGCTCCTACAGAACACTGCAGGTGCCTACGGAACCCTACAGACCCCTACGGAACCCTACAGACACCTGCGGGCACTTACGGAACCCTGCAGGCCCCTACGGAACCCTACAGGTCCATACAGAACCCCACAGGGCCCTACGGAACTTTACCAGCCACTACGGAACTCTACGGGCCCCTACGGAACCCTGCAGAACCCTCCGGAACCTTACAGAATCCCACAGACTCCTACAGACTTCTGCGGGCACTTACACAACCCTACAGGTCCCTACGGAAATCTACGGGACTCTATGGGCCCCTAGGGAACCCTATAGATTTCGATGGAACCCTACGAGCCCCTCTGGAACCCTACAGAATACTCCAGGACCCGACAGCACTCTACAAGACCCTTAGCAACACAACGGAACCTCACTAAAACCCTATGGGCTCCTACAGAACACTGTAGGCGCCTATGGAAACCTACAGACCCCTACAGAATACTACCAGCCACTACAGAAAAATATGGCCCCTACGGAACTCTACGGAACCTGGCAGAAACACTGTGGGCCCCTACAGGCCCTTGCGGGCACTTGCAGAACTCTGCAGGAACCCACGGAACTTTATGGAACCCTACCAGCCCCTACGGAAGCCTAAAGACCCTTGCAGGCAGTTACGGAACGGTACAGGGCCCTAGGGAACTTTACCAGCCACTACGGAACTCTACGGGCCCCTACGGAACCCTGCAGAACCCTCCGGAACCTTACAGAATCCCACGGATTCCTACAGACTCCTGCGGGCACTTACTCAACCCTAGAGGACCCTACGGAACACTGCCAGCTCCTATGGAAGGAACCCTACGGGCCCCTACAGAACACTACTGGCTCCTGCGGTACTCCACAGGCCTCTAGGGAACCTACGAAGCTCTACGGAACCCTATGGATCCTTACGGAACAGTACGGGCCCCTTCAGACCTCTGCGGGCGCTTATGGAAACCTACAGGACCCTACGGAACTGTACGAGACTCTACAGGCCCCTAGGGAACACTACAGGCCCCTACGGAACTGTACGAGACTCTACAGGCCCCTAGGGAACACCACAGGCCCCTACGGAACCCTACACAACCCTCTGGAAACATATGGCACCCTACAAGCTCCTACCAACCCCTGCGGGCACTTACACAACCCTAGAGGCCCCTACGGAAATCTATGGGACTCTACGGGCCCCTAGGGAACCCTATGGATTTCAATGGAACCCTACCAGCCCCTCTGGAACCCTACAGAATACTCCAGGACCCGACAGCACTCTACAAGACCCTTAGCAACACAACGGAACCTCACTAAAACCCTATGGGCTCCTACAGAATACTGCAGGTGCCAACGGAACCCTACAGACACCTACGGGCACTTACAGAACACTGCAGGCCCCTACGGAACCCTACAGGTCCATACAGAACCCCACAGGGCCCTACGGAACTTTACCAGCCACTACGGAACTCTACGGGCCCCTACGGAACCCTGCAGAACCCTCCGGAACCTTACAGAATCCCACAGACTCCTACAGACTTCTGCGGGCACTTAAACAACCCTACAGGCCCCTACGGAACACTGCCAGCCCCTATGGAAGGAACCCTACGGGCCCCTACAGAACACTACTGGCTCCTGCGGTACTCCACAGGCCTCTAGGGAACCTACGAAGCTCTACGGAGCCCTATGGATCCTTACGGAACAGTACGGGCCCATTCAGACCTCTGCGGGCACTTATGGAAACCTACAGGACCCTACGGAACTGTACGAGACTCTACAGGCCCCTAGGGAACACCACAGGCCCCTACGGAACCGTACGAGACTCTACAGGCCCCTAGGGAACACCACAGGCCCCTACGGAACCCTACACAACCCTCTGGAAACTTATGGAACCCTACAAGCTCCTACCAACCCCTGCGAGCACTTACACAACCCTACAGGTCCCAACGGCAATCTACGGGACTCTATGGGCCCCTAGGGAACCCTACAGATTTCGACGGAACCCTACGAGCCCCTCTGGAACCCTACAGAATACTCCAGGACCCGACAGCACTCTACAAGACCCTTAGCAACACAACGGAACCTCACTAAAACCCTATGGGCTCCTACAGAACACTGCAGGTGCCTACGGAACCCTACAGACCCCTACGGAACCCTACAGACACCTGCGGGCACTTACAGAACCCTGCAGGCCCCTACGGAACCCTACAGGTCCATACAGAACCCCACAGGGCCCTACGGAACTTTACCAGCCACTACGGAACTCTACGGGCCCCTACGGAACCCTGCAGAACCCTCCGGAACCTTACAGAATCCCACAGACTCCTACAGACTTCTGCGGGCACTTACACAACCCTACAGGTCCCTACGGAAATCTACGGGACTCTATGGGCCCCTAGGGAACCCTATAGATTTCGATGGAACCCTACGAGCCCCTCTGGAACCCTACAGAATACTCCAGGACCCGACAGCACTCTACAAGACCCTTAGCAACACAACGGAACCTCACTAAAACCCTATGGGCTCCTACAGAACACTGTAGGCGCCTACGGAACCCTACAGACCCCTACAGAATACTACCAGCCACTACAGAAAAATATGGCCCCTACGGAACTCTACGGAACCTGGCAGAAACACTGTGGGCCCCTACAGGCCCTTGCGGGCACTTGCAGAACTCTGCAGGAACCCACGGAACTTTATGGAACCCTACCAGCCCCTACGGAAGCCTAAAGACCCTTGCAGGCAGTTACGGAACGGTACAGGGCCCTAGGGAACTTTACCAGCCACTACGGAACTCTACGGGCCCCTACGGAACCCTGCAGAACCCTCCGGAACCTTACAGAATCCCACGGATTCCTACAGACTCCTGCGGGCACTTACTCAACCCTAGAGGACCCTACGGAACACTGCCAGCTCCTATGGAAGGAACCCTACGGGCCCCTACAGAACACTACTGGCTCCTGCGGTACTCCAGAGGCCTCTAGGGAACCTACGAAGCTCTACGGAGCCCTATGGATCCTTACGGCACAGTACGGGCCCCTTCAGACCTCTGCGGGCGCTTATGGAAACCTACAGGACCCTACAGAACTGTACGAGACTCTACAGGCCCCTAGGGAACACCACAGGCCCCTACGGAACCCTACACAACCCTCCGGAAACATATGGCACCCTACAAGCTCCTACCAACCCCTGCGGGCACTTACACAACCCTACAGGCCCCTACGGCAATCTACGGGACTCTATGGGCCCCTAGGGAACCCTACAGATTTCGACGGAACCCTACGAGCCCCTCTGGAACCCTACAGAATACTCCAGGACCCGACAGCACTCTACAAGACCCTTAGCAACACAACGGAACCTCACTAAAACCCTATGGGCTCCTACAGAACACTGCAGGTGCCTACGGAACCCTACAGACCCCTACGGAACCCTACAGACACCTGCGGGCACTTACGGAACCCTGCAGGCCCCTACGGAACCCTACAGGTCCATACAGAACCCCACAGGGCCCTACGGAACTTTACCAGCCACTACGGAACTCTACGGGCCCCTACGGAACCCTGCAGAACCCTCCGGAACCTTACAGAATCCCACAGACTCCTACAGACTTCTGCGGGCACTTACACAACCCTACAGGTCCCTACGGAAATCTACGGGACTCTATGGGCCCCTAGGGAACCCTATAGATTTCGATGGAACCCTACCAGCCCCTCTGGAACCCTACAGAATACTCCAGGACCCGACAGCACTCTACAAGACCCTTAGCAACACAACGGAACCTCACTAAAACCCTATGGGCTCCTACAGAACACTGTAGGCGCCTACGGAACCCTACAGACCCCTACAGAATACTACCAGCCACTACAGAAAAATATGGCCCCTACGGAACTCTACGGAACCTGGCAGAAACACTGTGGGCCCCTACAGGCCCTTGCGGGCACTTGCAGAACTCTGCAGGAACCCACGGAACTTTATGGAACCCTACCAGCCCCTACGGAAGCCTAAAGACCCTTGCAGGCAGTTACGGAACGGTACAGGGCCCTAGGGAACTTTACCAGCCACTACGGAACTCTACGGGCCCCTACGGAACCCTGCAGAACCCTCCAGAACCTTACAGAATCCCACGGATTCCTACAGACTCCTGCGGGCACTTACTCAACCCTAGAGGACCCTACGGAACACTGCCAGCTCCTATGGAAGGAACCCTACGGGCCCCTACAGAACACTACTGGCTCCTGCGGTACTCCACAGGCCTCTAGGGAACCTACGAAGCTCTACGGAACCCTATGGATCCTTACGGAACAGTACGGGCCCCTTCAGACCTCTGCGGGCGCTTATGGAAACCTACAGGACCCTACGGAACTGTACGAGACTCTACAGGCCCCTAGGGAACACTACAGGCCCCTACGGAACTGTACAAGACTCTACAGGCCCCTAGGGAACACCACAGGCCCCTACGGAACCCTACACAACCCTCCGGAAACATATGGCACCCTACAAGCTCCTACCAACCCCTGCGGGCACTTACACAACCCTACAGGCCCCTACGGAAATCTATGGGACTCTACGGGCCCCTAGGGAACCCTATGGATTTCAATGGAACCCTACCAGCCCCTCTGGAACCCTACAGAATACTCCAGGACCCGACAGCACTCTACAAGACCCTTAGCAACACAACGGAACCTCACTAAAACCCTATGGGCTCCTACAGAATACTGCAGGTGCCAACGGAACCCTACAGACACCTACGGGCACTTACAGAACACTGCAGGCCCCTACGGAACCCTACAGGTCCATACAGAACCCCACAGGGCCCTACGGAACTTTACCAGCCACTACGGAACTCTACGGGCCACTACGGAACCCTGCAGAACCCTCCGGAACCTTACAGAATCCCACAGACTCCTACAGACTTCTGCGGGCACTTACACAACCCTACAGGCCCCTACGGAACACTGCCAGCCCCTATGGAAGGAACCCTACGGGCCCCTACAGAACACTACTGGCTCCTGCGGTACTCCAGAGGCCTCTAGGGAACCTACGAAGCTCTACGGAGCCCTATGGATCCTTACGGAACAGTACGGGCCCATTCAGACCTCTGCGGGCACTTATGGAAACCTACAGGACCCTACGGAACTGTACGAGACTCTACAGGCCCCTAGGGAACACCACAGGCCCCTACGGAACCGTACGAGACTCTACAGGCCCCTAGGGAACACCACAGGCCCCTACGGAACCCTACACAACCCTCTGGAAACTTATGGAACCCTACAAGCTCCTACCAACCCCTGCGAGCACTTACACAACCCTACAGGTCCCAACGGCAATCTACGGGACTCTATGGGCCCCTAGGGAACCCTACAGATTTCGACGGAACCCTACGAGCCCCTCTGGAACCCTACAGGTCCATACAGAACCCCACAGGGCCCTACGGAACTTTACCAGCCACTACGGAACTCTACGGGCCCCTACGGAACCCTGCAGAACCCTCCGGAACCTTACAGAATCCCACAGACTCCTACAGACTTCTGCGGGCACTTACACAACCCTACAGGTCCCTACGGAAATCTACGGGACTCTATGGGCCCCTAGGGAACCCTATAGATTTCGATGGAACCCTACGAGCCCCTCTGGAACCCTACAGAATACTCCAGGACCCGACAGCACTCTACAAGACCCTTAGCAACACAACGGAACCTCACTAAAACCCTATGGGCTCCTACAGAACACTGTAGGTGCCTACGGAAACCTACAGACCCCTACAGAATACTACCAGCCACTACAGAAAAATATGGCCCCTACGGAACTCTACGGAACCTGGCAGAAACACTGTGGGCCCCTACAGGCCCTTGCGGGCACTTGCAGAACTCTGCAGGAACCCACGGAACTTTATGGAACCCTACCAGCCCCTACGGAAGCCTAAAGACCCTTGCAGGCAGTTACGGAACGGTACAGGGCCCTAGGGAACTTTACCAGCCACTACGGAACTCTACGGGCCCCTACGGAACCCTGCAGAACCCTCCAGAACCTTACAGAATCCCACGGATTCCTACAGACTCCTGCGGGCACTTACTCAACCCTAGAGGACCCTACGGAACACTGCCAGCTCCTATGGAAGGAACCCTACGGGCCCCTACAGAACACTACTGGCTCCTGCGGTACTCCACAGGCCTCTAGGGAACCTACGAAGCTCTACGGAACCCTATGGATCCTTACGGCACAGTACGGGCCCCTTCAGACCTCTGCGGGCGCTTATGGAAACCTACAGGACCCTACGGAACTGTACGAGACTCTACAGGCCCCTAGGGAACACTACAGGCCCCTACGGAACTGTACGAGACTCTACAGGCCCCTAGGGAACACCACAGGCCCCTACGGAACCCTACACAACCCTCCGGAAACATATGGCACCCTACAAGCTCCTACCAACCCCTGCGGGCACTTACACAACCCTACAGGCCCCTACGGAAATCTATGGGACTCTACGGGCCCCTAGGGAACCCTATGGATTTCAATGGAACCCTACCAGCCCCTCTGGAACCCTACAGAATACTCCAGGACCCGACAGCACTCTACAAGACCCTTAGCAACACAACGGAACCTCACTAAAACCCTATGGGCTCCTACAGAATACTGCAGGTGCCAACGGAACCCTACAGACACCTACGGGCACTTACAGAACACTGCAGGCCCCTACGGAACCCTACAGGTCCATACAGAACCCCACAGGGCCCTACGGAACTTTACCAGCCACTACGGAACTCTACGGGCCACTACGGAACCCTGCAGAACCCTCCGGAACCTTACAGAATCCCACAGACTCCTACAGACTTCTGCGGGCACTTAAACAACCCTACAGGCCCCTACGGAACACTGCCAGCCCCTATGGAAGGAACCCTACGGGCCCCTACAGAACACTACTGGCTCCTGCGGTACTCCAGAGGCCTCTAGGGAACCTACGAAGCTCTACGGAGCCCTATGGATCCTTACGGAACAGTACGGGCCCATTCAGACCTCTGCGGGCACTTATGGAAACCTACAGGACCCTACGGAACTGTACGAGACTCTACAGGCCCCTAGGGAACACCACAGGCCCCTACGGAACCGTACGAGACTCTACAGGCCCCTAGGGAACACCACAGGCCCCTACGGAACCCTACACAACCCTCTGGAAACTTATGGAACCCTACAAGCTCCTACCAACCCCTGCGAGCACTTACACAACCCTACAGGTCCCAACGGCAATCTACGGGACTCTATGGGCCCCTAGGGAACCCTACAGATTTCGACGGAACCCTACGAGCCCCTCTGGAACCCTACAGGTCCATACAGAACCCCACAGGGCCCTACGGAACTTTACCAGCCACTACGGAACTCTACGGGCCCCTACGGAACCCTGCAGAACCCTCCGGAACCTTACAGAATCCCACAGACTCCTACAGACTTCTGCGGGCACTTACACAACCCTACAGGTCCCTACGGAAATCTACGGGACTCTATGGGCCCCTAGGGAACCCTATAGATTTCGATGGAACCCTACGAGCCCCTCTGGAACCCTACAGAATACTCCAGGACCCGACAGCACTCTACAAGACCCTTAGCAACACAACGGAACCTCACTAAAACCCTATGGGCTCCTACAGAACACTGTAGGTGCCTACGGAAACCTACAGACCCCTACAGAATACTACCAGCCACTACAGAAAAATATGGCCCCTACGGAACTCTACGGAACCTGGCAGAAACACTGTGGGCCCCTACAGGCCCTTGCGGGCACTTGCAGAACTCTGCAGGAACCCACGGAACTTTATGGAACCCTACCAGCCCCTACGGAAGCCTAAAGACCCTTGCAGGCAGTTACGGAACGGTACAGGGCCCTAGGGAACTTTACCAGCCACTACGGAACTCTACGGGCCCCTACGGAACCCTGCAGAACCCTCCAGAACCTTACAGAATCCCACGGATTCCTACAGACTCCTGCGGGCACTTACTCAACCCTAGAGGACCCTACGGAACACTGCCAGCTCCTATGGAAGGAACCCTACGGGCCCCTAGAGAACACTACTGGCTCCTGCGGTACTCCAGAGGCCTCTAGGGAACCTACGAAGCTCTACGGAGCCCTATGGATCCTTACGGCACAGTACGGGCCCCTTCAGACCTCTGCGGGCGCTTATGGAAACCTACAGGACCCTACAGAACTGTACGAGACTCTACAGGCCCCTAGGGAACACCACAGGCCCCTACGGAACCCTACACAACCCTCCGGAAACATATGGCACCCTACAAGCTCCTACCAACCCCTGCGGGCACTTACACAACCCTACAGGCCCCTACGGCAATCTACGGGACTCTATGGGCCCCTAGGGAACCCTACAGATTTCGACGGAACCCTACGAGCCCCTCTGGAACCCTACAGAATACTCCAGGACCTGACAGCACTCTACAAGACCCTTAGCAACACAACGGAACCTCACTAAAACCCTATGGGCTCCTACAGAACACTGCAGGTGCCTACGGAACCCTACAGACCCCTACGGAACCCTACAGACACCTGCGGGCACTTACGGAACCCTGCAGGCCCCTACGGAACCCTACAGGTCCATACAGAACCCCACAGGGCCCTACGGAACTTTACCAGCCACTACGGAACTCTACGGGCCCCTACGGAACCCTGCAGAACCCTGCAGAACCTTACAGAATCCCACGGATTCCTACAGACTCCTGCGGGCACTTACTCAACCCTAGAGGACCCTACGGAACACTGCCAGCTCCTATGGAAGGAACCCTACGGGCCCCTAGAGAACACTACTGGCTCCTGCGGTACTCCAGAGGCCTCTAGGGAACCTACGAAGCTCTACGGAATCCTATGGATCCTTACGGCACAGTACGGGCCCCTTCAGACCTCTGCGGGCGCTTATGGAAACCTACAGGACCCTACAGAACTGTATGAGACTCTACAGGCCCCTAGGGAACACCACAGGCCCCTACGGAACCCTACACAACCCTCCGGAAACATATGGCACCCTACAAGCTCCTACCAACCCCTGCGGGCACTTACACAACCCTACAGGCCCCTACGGAAATCTATGGGACTCTACGGGCCCCTAGGGAACCCTATGGATTTCGATGGAACCCTACCAGCCCCTCTGGAACCCTACAGAATACTCCAGGACCCGACAGCACTCTACAAGACCCTTAGCAACACAACGGAACCTCACTAAAACCCTATGGGCTCCTACAGAACACTGCAGGTGCCTACGGAACCCTACAGACCCCTACAGACCCGTACAGACACCTACGGGCACTTACAGAACCCTGCAGGCCCCTACGGAACCCTACAGGTCCATACAGAAGCCCACAGGGCCCTACGGAACTTTACCAGCCACTACGGAACTCTACGGGCCCCTACGGAACCCTGCAGAACCCTCCAGAACCTTACAGAATCCCACAGACTCCTACAGACTTCTGCGGGCACTTACACAACCCTACAGGTCCCTACGGCAATCTACGGGAGTCTATGGGCCCCTAGGGAACCCTATAGATTTCGATGGAACCCTACGAGCCCCTCTGGAACCCTACAGAATACTCCAGGACCCGACAGCACTCTACAAGACCCTTAGCAACACAACGGAACCTCACTAAAACCCTATGGGCTCCTACAGAACACTGTAGGCGCCTACGGAACCCTACAGACCCCTACAGAATACTACCAGCCACTACAGAAAAATATGGCCCCTACGGAACTCTACGGAACCTGGCAGAAACACTGTGGGCCCCTACAGGCCCTTGCGGGCACTTGCAGAACTCTGCAGGAACCCACGGAACTTTATGGAACCCTACCAGCCCCTACGGAAGCCTAAAGACCCTTGCAGGCAGTTACGGAACGGTACAGGGCCCTAGGGAACTTTACCAGCCACTACGGAACTCTACGGGCCCCTACGGAACCCTGCAGAACCCTCCGGAACCTTACAGAATCCCACAGACTTCTGCGGGCACTTAAACAACCCTACAGGCCCCTACGGAACACTGCCAGCCCCTATGGAAGGAACCCTACGGGCCCCTACAGAACACTACTGGCTCCTGCGGTACTCCAGAGGCCTCTAGGGAACCTACGAAGCTCTACGGAACCCTATGGATCCTTACTGCACAGTACGGGTCCCTTCAGACCTCTGCGGGCGCTTATGGAAACCTACAGGACCCTACCGAAACTGTACGAGACTCTACAGGACCCTAGGGAACACCACAGGCCCCTACGGAACCCTACACAACCCTCCAGAAACATATGGCACCCTACAAGCTCCTACCAACCCCTGCGGGCACTTAGATAACCCTACAGGCCCCTACGGAAATCTATGGGACTCTACGGGCCCCTAGGGAACCCTATGGATTTCGATGGAACCCTACCAGCCCCTCTGGAACCCTACAGAATACTCCAGGACCCGACAGCACTCTACAAGACCCTTAGCAACACAACGGAACCTCACTAAAACCCTACGGGCTCCTACAGAATACTGCAGGTGCCTACGGAACCCTACAGACACCTACGGGCACTTACAGAACACTGCAGGCCCCTACGGAACCCTACAGGTCCATACAGAACCCCACAGGGCCCTACGGAACTTTACCAGCCACTACGGAACTCTACGGGCCCCTACGGAACCCTGCAGAACCCTCCGGAAACTTACAGAATCCCACAGACTCCTACAGACTTCTGCGGGCACTTACACAACCCTACAGGTCCCTACGGAAATCTATGGGACTCTATGGGCCCCTAGGGAACCCTATAGATTTCGATGGAACCCTATGAGGCCCTCTGGAACCCTACAGAATACTCCAGGACCCGACAGCACTCTACAAGACCCTTAGCAACACAACGGAACCTCACTAAAACCCTATGGGCTCCTACAGAACACTGTAGGCGCCTACGGAAACCTACAGACCCCTACAGAATACTACCAGCCACTACAGAAAAATATGGCCCCTACGGAACTCTACGGAACCTGGCAGAAACACTGTGGGCCCCTACAGGCCCTTGCGGGCACTTGCAGAACTCTGCAGGAACCCACGGAACTTTATGGAACCCTACCAGCCCCTACGGAAGCCTAAAGACCCTTGCAGGCAGTTACGGAACGGTACAGGGCCCTAGGGAACTTTACCAGCCACTACGGAACTCTACGGGCCCCTACGGAACCCTGCAGAACCCTGCAGAACCTTACAGAATCCCACGGATTCCTACAGACTCCTGCGGGCACTTACTCAACCCTAGAGGACCCTACGGAACACTGCCAGCTCCTATGGAAGGAACCCTACGGGCCCCTACAGAACACTACTGGCTCCTGCGGTACTCCACAGGCCTCTAGGGAACCTACGAAGCTCTACGGAACCCTATGGATCCTTACGGAACAGTACGGGCCCCTTTAGACCTCTGCGGGTGCTTATGGAAACCTACAGGACCCTACGGAACTGTACGAGACTCTACAGGACCCTAGGGAACACCACAGGCCCCTACGGAACCCTACACAACCCTCCGGAAACATATGGCACCCTACAAGCTCCTACCAACCCCTGCGGGCACTTACACAAAGCTACAGGCCCCTACGGAAATCTATGGGACTCTACGGGCCCCTAGGGAACCCTATGGATTTCGATGGAACCCTACCAGCCCCTCTGGAACCCTACAGAATACTCCAGGACCCGACAGCACTCTACAAGACCCTTAGCAACACAACGGAACCTCACTAAAACCCTATGGGCTCCTACAGAATACTGCAGGTGCCTACGGAACCCTACAGACACCTACGGGCACTTACAGAACACTGCAGGCCCCTACGGAACCCTACAGGTCCATACAGAACCCCACAGGGCCCTACGGAACTTTACCAGCCACTACGGAACTCTACGGGCCCCTACGGAACCCTGCAGAACCCTCCGGAACCTTACAGAATCCCACAGACTCCTACAGACTTCTGCGGGCACTTAAACAACCCTACAGGCCCCTACGGAACACTGCCAGCCCCTATGGAAGGAACCCTACGGGCCCCTACAGAACACTACTGGCTCCTGCGGTACTCCACAGGCCTCTAGGGAACCTACGAAGCTCTACGGAGCCCTATGGATCCTTACGGAACAGTACGGGCCCATTCAGACCTCTGCGGGCACTTATGGAAACCTACAGGACCCTACGGAACTGTACGAGACTCTACAGGCCCCTAGGGAACACCACAGGCCCCTACGGAACCGTACGAGACTCTACAGGCCCTTAGGGAACACCACAGGCCCCTACGGAACCCTACACAACCCTCTGGAAACTTATGGAACCCTACAAGCTCCTACCAACCCCTGCGAGCACTTACACAACCCTACAGGTCCCAACGGCAATCTACGGGACTCTATGGGCCCCTAGGGAACCCTACAGATTTCGACGGAACCCTACGAGCCCCTCTGGAACCCTACAGAATACTCCAGGACCCGACAGCACTCTACAAGACCCTTAGCAACACAACGGAACCTCACTAAAACCCTATGGGCTCCTACAGAACACTGCAGGTGCCTACGGAACCCTACAGACCCCTACGGAACCCTACAGACACCTGCGGGCACTTACGGAACCCTGCAGGCCCCTACGGAACCCTACAGGTCCATACAGAACCCCACAGGGCCCTACGGAACTTTACCAGCCACTACGGAACTCTACGGGCCCCTACGGAACCCTGCAGAACCCTCCGGAACCTTACAGAATCCCACAGACTCCTACAGACTTCTGCGGGCACTTACACAACCCTACAGGTCCCTACGGAAATCTACGGGACTCTATGGGCCCCTAGGGAACCCTATAGATTTCGATGGAACCCTACGAGCCCCTCTGGAACCCTACAGAATACTCCAGGACCCGACAGCACTCTACAAGACCCTTAGCAACACAACGGAACCTCACTAAAACCCTATGGGCTCCTACAGAATACTTCAGGTGCCTACGGAACCCTACAGACCCGTACAGACACCTACGGGCACTTACAGAACCCTGCAGGCCCCTACGGAACCCTACAGGTCCATACAGAACCCCACAGGGCCCTACGGAACTTTACCAGCCACTACGGAACTCTACGGGCCCCTACGGAACCCTGCAGAACCCTCCGGAACCTTACAGAATCCCACAGACTCCTACAGACTTCTGCGGGCACTTAAACAACCCTACAGGCCCCTACGGAACACTGCCAGCCCCTATGGAAGGAACCCTACGGGCCCCTACAGAACACTACTGGCTCCTGCGGTACTCCACAGGCCTCTAGGGAACCTACGAAGCTCTACGGAGCCCTATGGATCCTTACGGAACAGTACGGGCCCATTCAGACCTCTGCGGGCACTTATGGAAACCTACAGGACCCTACGGAACTGTACGAGACTCTACAGGCCCCTAGGGAACACCACAGGCCCCTACGGAACCCTACACAACCCTCTGGAAACTTATGGAACCCTACAAGCTCCTACCAACCCCTGCGAGCACTTACACAACCCTACAGGTCCCAACGGCAATCTACGGGACTCTATGGGCCCCTAGGGAACCCTACAGATTTCGACGGAACCCTACGAGCCCCTCTGGAACCCTACAGAATACTCCAGGACCCGACAGCACTCTACAAGACCCTTAGCAACACAACGGAACCTCACTAAAACCCTATGGGCTCCTACAGAACACTGCAGGTGCCTACGGAACCCTACAGACCCCTACGGAACCCTACAGACACCTGCGGGCACTTACGGAACCCTGCAGGCCCCTACGGAACCCTACAGGTCCATACAGAACCCCACAGGGCCCTACGGAACTTTACCAGCCACTACGGAACTCTACGGGCCCCTACGGAACCCTGCAGAACCCTCCGGAACCTTACAGAATCCCACAGACTCCTACAGACTTCTGCGGGCACTTACACAACCCTACAGGTCCCTACGGAAATCTACGGGACTCTATGGGCCCCTAGGGAACCCTATAGATTTCGATGGAACCCTACGAGCCCCTCTGGAACCCTACAGAATACTCCAGGACCCGACAGCACTCTACAAGACCCTTAGCAACACAACGGAACCTCACTAAAACCCTATGGGCTCCTACAGAACACTGTAGGCGCCTATGGAAACCTACAGACCCCTACAGAATACTACCAGCCACTACAGAAAAATATGGCCCCTACGGAACTCTACGGAACCTGGCAGAAACACTGTGGGCCCCTACAGGCCCTTGCGGGCACTTGCAGAACTCTGCAGGAACCCACGGAACTTTATGGAACCCTACCAGCCCCTACGGAAGCCTAAAGACCCTTGCAGGCAGTTACGGAACGGTACAGGGCCCTAGGGAACTTTACCAGCCACTACGGAACTCTACGGGCCCCTACGGAACCCTGCAGAACCCTGCAGAACCTTACAGAATCCCACGGATTCCTACAGACTCCTGCGGGCACTTACTCAACCCTAGAGGACCCTACGGAACACTGCCAGCTCCTATGGAAGGAACCCTACGGGCCCCTACAGAACACTACTGGCTCCTGCGGTACTCCACAGGCCTCTAGGGAACCTACGAAGCTCTACGGAGCCCTATGGATCCTTACGGCACAGTACGGGCCCCTTCAGACCTCTGCGGGCGCTTATGGAAACCTACAGGACCCTACGGAACTGTACGAGACTCTACAGGCCCCTAGGGAACACTACAGGCCCCTACGGAACTGTACGAGACTCTACAGGCCCCTAGGGAACACCACAGGCCCCTACGGAACCCTACACAACCCTCCGGAAACATATGGCACCCTACAAGCTCCTACCAACCCCTGCGGGCACTTACACAACCCTAGAGGCCCCTACGGAAATCTATGGGACTCTACGGGCCCCTAGGGAACCCTATGGATTTCAATGGAACCCTACCAGCCCCTCTGGAACCCTACAGAATACTCCAGGACCCGACAGCACTCTACAAGACCCTTAGCAACACAACGGAACCTCACTAAAACCCTATGGGCTCCTACAGAATACTGCAGGTGCCAACGGAACCCTACAGACACCTACGGGCACTTACAGAACACTGCAGGCCCCTACGGAACCCTACAGGTCCATACAGAACCCCACAGGGCCCTACGGAACTTTACCAGCCACTACGGAACTCTACGGGCCCCTACGGAACCCTGCAGAACCCTCCGGAACCTTACAGAATCCCACAGACTCCTACAGACTTCTGCGGGCACTTAAACAACCCTACAGGCCCCTACGGAACACTGCCAGCCCCTATGGAAGGAACCCTACGGGCCCCTACAGAACACTACTGGCTCCTGCGGTACTCCACAGGCCTCTAGGGAACCTACGAAGCTCTACGGAGCCCTATGGATCCTTACGGAACAGTACGGGCCCATTCAGACCTCTGCGGGCACTTATGGAAACCTACAGGACCCTACGGAACTGTACGAGACTCTACAGGCCCCTAGGGAACACCACAGGCCCCTACGGAACCGTACGAGACTCTACAGGCCCCTAGGGAACACCACAGGCCCCTACGGAACCCTACACAACCCTCTGGAAACTTATGGAACCCTACAAGCTCCTACCAACCCCTGCGAGCACTTACACAACCCTACAGGTCCCAACGGCAATCTACGGGACTCTATGGGCCCCTAGGGAACCCTACAGATTTCGACGGAACCCTACGAGCCCCTCTGGAACCCTACAGAATACTCCAGGACCCGACAGCACTCTACAAGACCCTTAGCAACACAACGGAACCTCACTAAAACCCTATGGGCTCCTACAGAACACTGCAGGTGCCTACGGAACCCTACAGACCCCTACGGAACCCTACAGACACCTGCGGGCACTTACAGAACCCTGCAGGCCCCTACGGAACCCTACAGGTCCATACAGAACCCCACAGGGCCCTACGGAACTTTACCAGCCACTACGGAACTCTACGGGCCCCTACGGAACCCTGCAGAACCCTCCGGAACCTTACAGAATCCCACAGACTCCTACAGACTTCTGCGGGCACTTACACAACCCTACAGGTCCCTACGGAAATCTACGGGACTCTATGGGCCCCTAGGGAACCCTATAGATTTCGATGGAACCCTACGAGCCCCTCTGGAACCCTACAGAATACTCCAGGACCCGACAGCACTCTACAAGACCCTTAGCAACACAACGGAACCTCACTAAAACCCTATGGGCTCCTACAGAACACTGTAGGCGCCTACGGAACCCTACAGACCCCTACAGAATACTACCAGCCACTACAGAAAAATATGGCCCCTACGGAACTCTACGGAACCTGGCAGAAACACTGTGGGCCCCTACAGGCCCTTGCGGGCACTTGCAGAACTCTGCAGGAACCCACGGAACTTTATGGAACCCTACCAGCCCCTACGGAAGCCTAAAGACCCTTGCAGGCAGTTACGGAACGGTACAGGGCCCTAGGGAACTTTACCAGCCACTACGGAACTCTACGGGCCCCTACGGAACCCTGCAGAACCCTCCGGAACCTTACAGAATCCCACGGATTCCTACAGACTCCTGCGGGCACTTACTCAACCCTAGAGGACCCTACGGAACACTGCCAGCTCCTATGGAAGGAACCCTACGGGCCCCTACAGAACACTACTGGCTCCTGCGGTACTCCAGAGGCCTCTAGGGAACCTACGAAGCTCTACGGAGCCCTATGGATCCTTACGGCACAGTACGGGCCCCTTCAGACCTCTGCGGGCGCTTATGGAAACCTACAGGACCCTACAGAACTGTACGAGACTCTACAGGCCCCTAGGGAACACCACAGGCCCCTACGGAACCCTACACAACCCTCCGGAAACATATGGCACCCTACAAGCTCCTACCAACCCCTGCGGGCACTTACACAACCCTACAGGCCCCTACGGCAATCTACGGGACTCTATGGGCCCCTAGGGAACCCTTCAGATTTCGACGGAACCCTACGAGCCCCTCTGGAACCCTACAGAATACTCCAGGACCCGACAGCACTCTACAAGACCCTTAGCAACACAACGGAACCTCACTAAAACCCTATGGGCTCCTACAGAATACTTCAGGTGCCTACGGAACCCTACAGACCCGTACAGACACCTACGGGCACTTACAGAACCCTGCAGGCCCCTACGGAACCCTACAGGTCCATACAGAACCCCACAGGGCCCTACGGAACTTTACCAGCCACTACGGAACTCTACGGGCCCCTACGGAACCCTGCAGAACCCTCCGGAACCTTACAGAATCCCACAGACTCCTACAGACTTCTGCGGGCACTTAAACAACCCTACAGGCCCCTACGGAACACTGCCAGCCCCTATGGAAGGAACCCTACGGGCCCCTACAGAACACTACTGGCTCCTGCGGTACTCCACAGGCCTCTAGGGAACCTACGAAGCTCTACGGAGCCCTATGGATCCTTACGGAACAGTACGGGCCCATTCAGACCTCTGCGGGCACTTATGGAAACCTACAGGACCCTACGGAACTGTACGAGACTCTACAGGCCCCTAGGGAACACCACAGGCCCCTACGGAACCCTACACAACCCTCTGGAAACTTATGGAACCCTACAAGCTCCTACCAACCCCTGAGAGCACTTACACAACCCTACAGGTCCCAACGGCAATCTACGGGACTCTATGGGCCCCTAGGGAACCCTACAGATTTCGACGGAACCCTACGAGCCCCTCTGGAACCCTACAGAATACTCCAGGACCCGACAGCACTCTACAAGACCCTTAGCAACACAACGGAACCTCACTAAAACCCTATGGGCTCCTACAGAACACTGCAGGTGCCTACGGAACCCTACAGACCCCTACGGAACCCTACAGACACCTGCGGGCACTTACGGAACCCTGCAGGCCCCTACGGAACCCTACAGGTCCATACAGAACCCCACAGGGCCCTACGGAACTTTACCAGCCACTACGGAACTCTACGGGCCCCTACGGAACCCTGCAGAACCCTCCGGAACCTTACAGAATCCCACAGACTCCTACAGACTTCTGCGGGCACTTACACAACCCTACAGGTCCCTACGGAAATCTACGGGACTCTATGGGCCCCTAGGGAACCCTATAGATTTCGATGGAACCCTACGAGCCCCTCTGGAACCCTACAGAATACTCCAGGACCCGACAGCACTCTACAAGACCCTTAGCAACACAACGGAACCTCACTAAAACCCTATGGGCTCCTACAGAACACTGTAGGCGCCTATGGAAACCTACAGACCCCTACAGAATACTACCAGCCACTACAGAAAAATATGGCCCCTACGGAACTCTACGGAACCTGGCAGAAACACTGTGGGCCCCTACAGGCCCTTGCGGGCACTTGCAGAACTCTGCAGGAACCCACGGAACTTTATGGAACCCTACCAGCCCCTACGGAAGCCTAAAGACCCTTGCAGGCAGTTACGGAACGGTACAGGGCCCTAGGGAACTTTACCAGCCACTACGGAACTCTACGGGCCCCTACGGAACCCTGCAGAACCCTCCAGAACCTTACAGAATCCCACGGATTCCTACAGACTCCTGCGGGCACTTACTCAACCCTAGAGGACCCTACGGAACACTGCCAGCTCCTATGGAAGGAACCCTACGGGCCCCTACAGAACACTACTGGCTCCTGCGGTACTCCACAGGCCTCTAGGGAACCTACGAAGCTCTACGGAACCCTATGGATCCTTACGGAACAGTACGGGCCCCTTCAGACCTCTGCGGGCGCTTATGGAAACCTACAGGACCCTACGGAACTGTACGAGACTCTACAGGCCCCTAGGGAACACTACAGGCCCCTACGGAACTGTACGAGACTCTACAGGCCCCTAGGGAACACCACAGGCCCCTACGGAACCCTACACAACCCTCCGGAAACATATGGCACCCTACAAGCTCCTACCAACCCCTGCGGGCACTTACACAACCCTAGAGGCCCCTACGGAAATCTATGGGACTCTACGGGCCCCTAGGGAACCCTATGGATTTCAATGGAACCCTACCAGCCCCTCTGGAACCCTACAGAATACTCCAGGACCCGACAGCACTCTACAAGACCCTTAGCAACACAACGGAACCTCACTAAAACCCTATGGGCTCCTACAGAATACTGCAGGTGCCAACGGAACCCTACAGACACCTACGGGCACTTACAGAACCCTGCAGGCCCCTACGGAACCCTACAGGTCCATACAGAACCCCACAGGGCCCTACGGAACTTTACCAGCCACTACGGAACTCTACGGGCCCCTACGGAACCCTGCAGAACCCTCCGGAACCTTACAGAATCCCACAGACTCCTACAGACTTCTGCGGGCACTTACACAACCCTACAGGCCCCTACGGAACACTGCCAGCCCCTATGGAAGGAACCCTACGGGCCCCTACAGAACACTACTGGCTCCTGCGGTACTCCACAGGCCTCTAGGGAACCTACGAAGCTCTACGGAGCCCTATGGATCCTTACGGAACAGTACGGGCCCATTCAGACCTCTGCGGGCACTTATGGAAACCTACAGGACCCTACGGAACTGTACGAGACTCTACAGGCCCCTAGGGAACACCACAGGCCCCTACGGAACCGTACGAGACTCTACAGGCCCCTAGGGAACACCACAGGCCCCTACGGAACCCTACACAACCCTCTGGAAACTTATGGAACCCTACAAGCTCCTACCAACCCCTGCGAGCACTTACACAACCCTACAGGTCCCAACGGCAATCTACGGGACTCTATGGGCCCCTAGGGAACCCTACAGATTTCGACGGAACCCTACGAGCCCCTCTGGAACCCTACAGAATACTCCAGGACCCGACAGCACTCTACAAGACCCTTAGCAACACAACGGAACCTCACTAAAACCCTATGGGCTCCTACAGAACACTGCAGGTGCCTACGGAACCCTACAGACCCCTACGGAACCCTACAGACACCTGCGGGCACTTACAGAACCCTGCAGGCCCCTACGGAACCCTACAGGTCCATACAGAACCCCACAGGGCCCTAGGGAACTTTACCAGCCACTACGGAACTCTACGGGCCCCTACGGAACCCTGCAGAACCCTCCGGAACCTTACAGAATCCCACAGACTCCTACAGACTTCTGCGGGCACTTACACAACCCTACAGGTCCCTACGGAAATCTACGGGACTCTATGGGCCCCTAGGGAACCCTATAGATTTCGATGGAACCCTACGAGCCCCTCTGGAACCCTACAGAATACTCCAGGACCCGACAGCACTCTACAAGACCCTTAGCAACACAACGGAACCTCACTAAAACCCTATGGGCTCCTACAGAACACTGTAGGCGCCTACGGAACCCTACAGACCCCTACAGAATACTACCAGCCACTACAGAAAAATATGGCCCCTACGGAACTCTACGGAACCTGGCAGAAACACTGTGGGCCCCTACAGGCCCTTGCGGGCACTTGCAGAACTCTGCAGGAACCCACGGAACTTTATGGAACCCTACCAGCCCCTACGGAAGCCTAAAGACCCTTGCAGGCAGTTACGGAACGGTACAGGGCCCTAGGGAACTTTACCAGCCACTACGGAACTCTACGGGCCCCTACGGAACCCTGCAGAACCCTCCGGAACCTTACAGAATCCCACGGATTCCTACAGACTCCTGCGGGCACTTACTCAACCCTAGAGGACCCTACGGAACACTGCCAGCTCCTATGGAAGGAACCCTACGGGCCCCTACAGAACACTACTGGCTCCTGCGGTACTCCAGAGGCCTCTAGGGAACCTACGAAGCTCTACGGAGCCCTATGGATCCTTACGGCACAGTACGGGCCCCTTCAGACCTCTGCGGGCGCTTATGGAAACCTACAGGACCCTACAGAACTGTACGAGACTCTACAGGCCCCTAGGGAACACCACAGGCCCCTACGGAACCCTACACAACCCTCCGGAAACATATGGCACCCTACAAGCTCCTACCAACCCCTGCGGGCACTTACACAACCCTACAGGCCCCTACGGCAATCTACGGGACTCTATGGGCCCCTAGGGAACCCTACAGATTTCGACGGAACCCTACGAGCCCCTCTGGAACCCTACAGAATACTCCAGGACCCGACAGCACTCTACAAGACCCTTAGCAACACAACGGAACCTCACTAAAACCCTATGGGCTCCTACAGAACACTGCAGGTGCCTACGGAACCCTACAGACCCCTACGGAACCCTACAGACACCTGCGGGCACTTACGGAACCCTGCAGGCCCCTACGGAACCCTACAGGTCCATACAGAACCCCACAGGGCCCTACGGAACTTTACCAGCCACTACGGAACTCTACGGGCCCCTACGGAACCCTGCAGAACCCTCCGGAACCTTACAGAATCCCACAGACTCCTACAGACTTCTGCGGGCACTTACACAACCCTACAGGTCCCTACGGAAATCTACGGGACTCTATGGGCCCCTAGGGAACCCTATAGATTTCGATGGAACCCTACGAGCCCCTCTGGAACCCTACAGAATACTCCAGGACCCGACAGCACTCTACAAGACCCTTAGCAACACAACGGAACCTCACTAAAACCCTATGGGCTCCTACAGAACACTGTAGGCGCCTACGGAACCCTACAGACCCCTACAGAATACTACCAGCCACTACAGAAAAATATGGCCCCTACGGAACTCTACGGAACCTGGCAGAAACACTGTGGGCCCCTACAGGCCCTTGCGGGCACTTGCAGAACTCTGCAGGAACCCACGGAACTTTATGGAACCCTACCAGCCCCTACGGAAGCCTAAAGACCCTTGCAGGCAGTTACGGAACGGTACAGGGCCCTAGGGAACTTTACCAGCCACTACGGAACTCTACGGGCCCCTACGGAACCCTGCAGAACCCTCCAGAACCTTACAGAATCCCACGGATTCCTACAGACTCCTGCGGGCACTTACTCAACCCTAGAGGACCCTACGGAACACTGCCAGCTCCTATGGAAGGAACCCTACGGGCCCCTACAGAACACTACTGGCTCCTGCGGTACTCCACAGGCCTCTAGGGAACCTACGAAGCTCTACGGAGCCCTATGGATCCTTACGGAACAGTACGGGCCCATTCAGACCTCTGCGGGCGCTTATGGAAACCTACAGGACCCTACAGAACTGTACGAGACTCTACAGGCCCCTAGGGAACACCACAGGCCCCTACGGAACCCTACACAACCCTCCGGAAACATATGGCACCCTACAAGCTCCTACCAACCCCTGCGGGCACTTACACAACCCTACAGGCCCCTACGGCAATCTACGGGACTCTATGGGCCCCTAGGGAACCCTACAGATTTCGACGGAACCCTACGAGCCCCTCTGGAACCCTACAGAATACTCCAGGACCCGACAGCACTCTACAAGACCCTTAGCAACACAACGGAACCTCACTAAAACCCTATGGGCTCCTACAGAACACTGCAGGTGCCTACGGAACCCTACAGACCCCTACGGAACCCTACAGACACCTGCGGGCACTTACGGAACCCTGCAGGCCCCTACGGAACCCTACAGGTCCATACAGAACCCCACAGGGCCCTACGGAACTTTACCAGCCACTACGGAACTCTACGGGCCCCTACGGAACCCTGCAGAACCCTCCGGAACCTTACAGAATCCCACAGACTCCTACAGACTTCTGCGGGCACTTACACAACCCTACAGGTCCCTACGGAAATCTACGGGACTCTATGGGCCCCTAGGGAACCCTATAGATTTCGATGGAACCCTACGAGCCCCTCTGGAACCCTACAGAATACTCCAGGACCCGACAGCACTCTACAAGACCCTTAGCAACACAACGGAACCTCACTAAAACCCTATGGGCTCCTACAGAACACTGTAGGCGCCTATGGAACCCTACAGACCCCTACAGAATACTACCAGCCACTACAGAAAAATATGGCCCCTACGGAACTCTACGGAACCTGGCAGAAACACTGTGGGCCCCTACAGGCCCTTGCGGGCACTTGCAGAACTCTGCAGGAACCCACGGAACTTTATGGAACCCTACCAGCCCCTACGGAAGCCTAAAGACCCTTGCAGGCAGTTACGGAACGGTACAGGGCCCTAGGGAACTTTACCAGCCACTACGGAACTCTACGGGCCCCTACGGAACCCTGCAGAACCCTCCAGAACCTTACAGAATCCCACGGATTCCTACAGACTCCTGCGGGCACTTACTCAACCCTAGAGGACCCTACGGAACACTGCCAGCTCCTATGGAAGGAACCCTACGGGCCCCTACAGAACACTACTGGCTCCTGCGGTACTCCACAGGCCTCTAGGGAACCTACGAAGCTCTACGGAACCCTATGGATCCTTACGGAACAGTACGGGCCCCTTCAGACCTCTGCGGGCGCTTATGGAAACCTACAGGACCCTACGGAACTGTACGAGACTCTACAGGCCCCTAGGGAACACTACAGGCCCCTACGGAACTGTACGAGACTCTACAGGCCCCTAGGGAACACCACAGGCCCCTACGGAACCCTACACAACCCTCCGGAAACATATGGCACCCTACAAGCTCCTACCAACCCCTGCGGGCACTTACACAACCCTAGAGGCCCCTACGGAAATCTATGGGACTCTACGGGCCCCTAGGGAACCCTATGGATTTCAATGGAACCCTACCAGCCCCTCTGGAACCCTACAGAATACTCCAGGACCCGACAGCACTCTACAAGACCCTTAGCAACACAACGGAACCTCACTAAAACCCTATGGGCTCCTACAGAATACTGCAGGTGCCAACGGAACCCTACAGACACCTACGGGCACTTACAGAACCCTGCAGGCCCCTACGGAACCCTACAGGTCCATACAGAACCCCACAGGGCCCTACGGAACTTTACCAGCCACTACGGAACTCTACGGGCCCCTACGGAACCCTGCAGAACCCTCCGGAACCTTACAGAATCCCACAGACTCCTACAGACTTCTGCGGGCACTTACACAACCCTACAGGCCCCTACGGAACACTGCCAGCCCCTATGGAAGGAACCCTACGGGCCCCTACAGAACACTACTGGCTCCTGCGGTACTCCACAGGCCTCTAGGGAACCTACGAAGCTCTACGGAGCCCTATGGATCCTTACGGAACAGTACGGGCCCATTCAGACCTCTGCGGGCACTTATGGAAACCTACAGGACCCTACGGAACTGTACGAGACTCTACAGGCCCCTAGGGAACACCACAGGCCCCTACGGAACCGTACGAGACTCTACAGGCCCCTAGGGAACACCACAGGCCCCTACGGAACCCTACACAACCCTCTGGAAACTTATGGAACCCTACAAGCTCCTACCAACCCCTGCGAGCACTTACACAACCCTACAGGTCCCAACGGCAATCTACGGGACTCTATGGGCCCCTAGGGAACCCTACAGATTTCGACGGAACCCTACGAGCCCCTCTGGAACCCTACAGAATACTCCAGGACCCGACAGCACTCTACAAGACCCTTAGCAACACAACGGAACCTCACTAAAACCCTATGGGCTCCTACAGAACACTGCAGGTGCCTACGGAACCCTACAGACCCCTACGGAACCCTACAGACACCTGCGGGCACTTACAGAACCCTGCAGGCCCCTACGGAACCCTACAGGTCCATACAGAACCCCACAGGGCCCTAGGGAACTTTACCAGCCACTACGGAACTCTACGGGCCCCTACGGAACCCTGCAGAACCCTCCGGAACCTTACAGAATCCCACAGACTCCTACAGACTTCTGCGGGCACTTACACAACCCTACAGGTCCCTACGGAAATCTACGGGACTCTATGGGCCCCTAGGGAACCCTATAGATTTCGATGGAACCCTACGAGCCCCTCTGGAACCCTACAGAATACTCCAGGACCCGACAGCACTCTACAAGACCCTTAGCAACACAACGGAACCTCACTAAAACCCTATGGGCTCCTACAGAACACTGTAGGCGCCTACGGAACCCTACAGACCCCTACAGAATACTACCAGCCACTACAGAAAAATATGGCCCCTACGGAACTCTACGGAACCTGGCAGAAACACTGTGGGCCCCTACAGGCCCTTGCGGGCACTTGCAGAACTCTGCAGGAACCCACGGAACTTTATGGAACCCTACCAGCCCCTACGGAAGCCTAAAGACCCTTGCAGGCAGTTACGGAACGGTACAGGGCCCTAGGGAACTTTACCAGCCACTACGGAACTCTACGGGCCCCTACGGAACCCTGCAGAACCCTCCGGAACCTTACAGAATCCCACGGATTCCTACAGACTCCTGCGGGCACTTACTCAACCCTAGAGGACCCTACGGAACACTGCCAGCTCCTATGGAAGGAACCCTACGGGCCCCTACAGAACACTACTGGCTCCTGCGGTACTCCAGAGGCCTCTAGGGAACCTACGAAGCTCTACGGAGCCCTATGGATCCTTACGGCACAGTACGGGCCCCTTCAGACCTCTGCGGGCGCTTATGGAAACCTACAGGACCCTACAGAACTGTACGAGACTCTACAGGCCCCTAGGGAACACCACAGGCCCCTACGGAACCCTACACAACCCTCCGGAAACATATGGCACCCTACAAGCTCCTACCAACCCCTGCGGGCACTTACACAACCCTACAGGCCCCTACGGCAATCTACGGGACTCTATGGGCCCCTAGGGAACCCTACAGATTTCGACGGAACCCTACGAGCCCCTCTGGAACCCTACAGAATACTCCAGGACCCGACAGCACTCTACAAGACCCTTAGCAACACAACGGAACCTCACTAAAACCCTATGGGCTCCTACAGAACACTGCAGGTGCCTACGGAACCCTACAGACCCCTACGGAACCCTACAGACACCTGCGGGCACTTACGGAACCCTGCAGGCCCCTACGGAACCCTACAGGTCCATACAGAACCCCACAGGGCCCTACGGAACTTTACCAGCCACTACGGAACTCTACGGGCCCCTACGGAACCCTGCAGAACCCTCCGGAACCTTACAGAATCCCACAGACTCCTACAGACTTCTGCGGGCACTTACACAACCCTACAGGTCCCTACGGAAATCTACGGGACTCTATGGGCCCCTAGGGAACCCTATAGATTTCGATGGAACCCTACGAGCCCCTCTGGAACCCTACAGAATACTCCAGGACCCGACAGCACTCTACAAGACCCTTAGCAACACAACGGAACCTCACTAAAACCCTATGGGCTCCTACAGAACACTGTAGGCGCCTACGGAACCCTACAGACCCCTACAGAATACTACCAGCCACTACAGAAAAATATGGCCCCTACGGAACTCTACGGAACCTGGCAGAAACACTGTGGGCCCCTACAGGCCCTTGCGGGCACTTGCAGAACTCTGCAGGAACCCACGGAACTTTATGGAACCCTACCAGCCCCTACGGAAGCCTAAAGACCCTTGCAGGCAGTTACGGAACGGTACAGGGCCCTAGGGAACTTTACCAGCCACTACGGAACTCTACGGGCCCCTACGGAACCCTGCAGAACCCTCCAGAACCTTACAGAATCCCACGGATTCCTACAGACTCCTGCGGGCACTTACTCAACCCTAGAGGACCCTACGGAACACTGCCAGCTCCTATGGAAGGAACCCTACGGGCCCCTACAGAACACTACTGGCTCCTGCGGTACTCCACAGGCCTCTAGGGAACCTACGAAGCTCTACGGAGCCCTATGGATCCTTACGGAACAGTACGGGCCCATTCAGACCTCTGCGGGCGCTTATGGAAACCTACAGGACCCTACAGAACTGTACGAGACTCTACAGGCCCCTAGGGAACACCACAGGCCCCTACGGAACCCTACACAACCCTCCGGAAACATATGGCACCCTACAAGCTCCTACCAACCCCTGCGGGCACTTACACAACCCTACAGGCCCCTACGGCAATCTACGGGACTCTATGGGCCCCTAGGGAACCCTACAGATTTCGACGGAACCCTACGAGCCCCTCTGGAACCCTACAGAATACTCCAGGACCCGACAGCACTCTACAAGACCCTTAGCAACACAACGGAACCTCACTAAAACCCTATGGGCTCCTACAGAACACTGCAGGTGCCTACGGAACCCTACAGACCCCTACGGAACCCTACAGACACCTGCGGGCACTTACGGAACCCTGCAGGCCCCTACGGAACCCTACAGGTCCATACAGAACCCCACAGGGCCCTACGGAACTTTACCAGCCACTACGGAACTCTACGGGCCCCTACGGAACCCTGCAGAACCCTCCGGAACCTTACAGAATCCCACAGACTCCTACAGACTTCTGCGGGCACTTAAACAACCCTACAGGCCCCTACGGAACACTGCCAGCCCCTATGGAAGGAACCCTACGGGCCCCTACAGAACACTACTGGCTCCTGCGGTACTCCACAGGCCTCTAGGGAACCTACGAAGCTCTACGGAGCCCTATGGATCCTTACGGAACAGTACGGGCCCATTCAGACCTCTGCGGGCACTTATGGAAACCTACAGGACCCTACGGAACTGTACGAGACTCTACAGGCCCCTAGGGAACACCACAGGCCCCTACGGAACCGTACGAGACTCTACAGGCCCCTAGGGAACACCACAGGCCCCTACGGAACCCTACACAACCCTCTGGAAACTTATGGAACCCTACAAGCTCCTACCAACCCCTGCGAGCACTTACACAACCCTACAGGTCCCAACGGCAATCTACGGGACTCTATGGGCCCCTAGGGAACCCTACAGATTTCGACGGAACCCTACGAGCCCCTCTGGAACCCTACAGAATACTCCAGGACCCGACAGCACTCTACAAGACCCTTAGCAACACAACGGAACCTCACTAAAACCCTATGGGCTCCTACAGAACACTGCAGGTGCCTACGGAACCCTACAGACCCCTACGGAACCCTACAGACACCTGCGGGCACTTACAGAACCCTGCAGGCCCCTACGGAACCCTACAGGTCCATACAGAACCCCACAGGGCCCTAGGGAACTTTACCAGCCACTACGGAACTCTACGGGCCCCTACGGAACCCTGCAGAACCCTCCGGAACCTTACAGAATCCCACAGACTCCTACAGACTTCTGCGGGCACTTACACAACCCTACAGGTCCCTACGGAAATCTACGGGACTCTATGGGCCCCTAGGGAACCCTATAGATTTCGATGGAACCCTACGAGCCCCTCTGGAACCCTACAGAATACTCCAGGACCCGACAGCACTCTACAAGACCCTTAGCAACACAACGGAACCTCACTAAAACCCTATGGGCTCCTACAGAACACTGTAGGCGCCTACGGAACCCTACAGACCCCTACAGAATACTACCAGCCACTACAGAAAAATATGGCCCCTACGGAACTCTACGGAACCTGGCAGAAACACTGTGGGCCCCTACAGGCCCTTGCGGGCACTTGCAGAACTCTGCAGGAACCCACGGAACTTTATGGAACCCTACCAGCCCCTACGGAAGCCTAAAGACCCTTGCAGGCAGTTACGGAACGGTACAGGGCCCTAGGGAACTTTACCAGCCACTACGGAACTCTACGGGCCCCTACGGAACCCTGCAGAACCCTCCGGAACCTTACAGAATCCCACGGATTCCTACAGACTCCTGCGGGCACTTACTCAACCCTAGAGGACCCTACGGAACACTGCCAGCTCCTATGGAAGGAACCCTACGGGCCCCTACAGAACACTACTGGCTCCTGCGGTACTCCAGAGGCCTCTAGGGAACCTACGAAGCTCTACGGAGCCCTATGGATCCTTACGGCACAGTACGGGCCCCTTCAGACCTCTGCGGGCGCTTATGGAAACCTACAGGACCCTACAGAACTGTACGAGACTCTACAGGCCCCTAGGGAACACCACAGGCCCCTACGGAACCCTACACAACCCTCCGGAAACATATGGCACCCTACAAGCTCCTACCAACC